>NW_006293232.1:2416528-2430144 GCF_000327345.1 Myotis davidii | reverse complement strand
CTTTAAGAAGAGGAAGTAGAAAAAGGTAAAGATAAAAATTATGAACAACAAATACATATCTATCAACAAGTGAATCTAAAAATCAAGTGAATAAATAATCTGATGGACAGAATAAACTGGTGAATATAATAGAATCAGGGGCATAGAAAGGGAGTGGACTGACAATTCTCGGGGGGCAAAGGGGTGTGGGGGGTGTAGAAATAGACTGGACAAAAACGGTACACGTTTGGATGAGGACAGTGAGGGCGGTTAAGGGCAGAGGGTGGGGTGGGAACTGGGTGGAGGGGAGTTATGCGGGGGAAAGAGGAACAACTGTAATAATCTCAACAATAAAGATTTATATTAAAAAAATACCACATTCAAAAAAATAAAATAAAATATTGCTATCTAATTTTTAGAAGAAATTTAATTATTCAACTGTTAATTTATTATCTGTATTTTATTAAAGACTGATTTACAATAAACCCTGTAAGAACATTTTTAAATTTGTAAAAATAACTAGCATACCTGTGTTTTCCTTTTGTTCTCTACGCCTGAAAAAATGGATAACATCTTTTGGATTAGCTATTCGATCCACAAATTTCTGGCTAAACCGAAGAACATTGAAAGGTTCAAAACCTCCACTATAGTCCACCTGGAAATACAGAATAAGTCATTTCAGTATTTAGGTTTATGCTCAATACTTTTAAGTTAATAAATTAATATTCTACAGTTCATTTTAAATATCCTAAGAGTGTTATGCCATTTATTCAACTGCAAAAACAAAGCTTTGAAAGTTTATAAGCTTATGCAAAACACTTTGTTCAATGGAATCAAGATATAGCAAGAATTCTCATAATATTGGAATAATTACATCTGCCCATGAAAACACTAATAGTGCCCTGACTGGATAACTCAGTTGATTGGAGTGTCATTCCATACACCAAAAGATTGAAGATTTGATGCCGAGTCAGGGTGTGTATGGGAAACAACCAATCAAAGTTTCCCTCTCACATCAATGTTTGTCTGTCGCTCGCTCTCTCTCTCTGTCTCTCTCCCCCTCTCTCCAAAATCAATAAAAACATATCCTCAAGTGAGGATAATAATAAAAAAAAGAAAACACTTGTAGCCTAGGCACCAGAGGTACCATCTGAAAAGGAGGTGGAATTTTAAACAAAATCTTAAACTTCCAAAACAGAAAGAAAATTCTCCACCAAAATAAAATGCTGGCTTCAGATGCATTAGTTAAGGGGTCTATCCTCTTAATTATATTCTCTCACTTTGACAAGAATAAATGCTGGGAAAATCCATGTAGAAAAAGAATCAAATCCGTGAGCTTTAAGAAATGATTACCCTTCAAAACACAGGATCTACTTAAAGCTAACAATCACCCTCAAGGCTCTCTCTTTTTTAAAAAGTATATAGTGGTACAAAGACCTTTACAAAGAAAAATACTACATTTCTTTCTAAGAGATAGGTAGTTGACAAAGTGGGGGTCAGAAGTGCTGACCCTCCACACATAAATTCACATATAACTTCTAACTCCCCCCAAAATTACAGCCTACTGTTGTCCAGAAGACTTAGCGATAAAATGAACAGTTGGCTAACACATATTTTGTACGTTATGTGTATATTATATTCTTACAATAAAGCTAGGAAAAGAAAATGTTATTAAGAAAACCATAAGGAAAATAGATTTACAGTATTTCATGAAAAACCCACATATAAGTGGACCCACGCAGTTCAAACCCTCAGTTCAAGGGTCAACTGTAATCATTTCCTAAACTAGCTGTGCTCAATGCAATGCACTGGAAGCAGCATTACACCGATCACCAGCCTATCCACACTACTCCCCAACCACTCAGGCTTCTCATCACACTCAGCACGAACCGACTTTTGTTCTTTTACTTGCTATATGTTTACTGTGTCTCACAGCTCCACCTCCCATAAGCTCCACAAGTTCAACAGCTCCTCTGTGTTATCATCACTGTGTCCCCAGCATGCAGGACAGAATGTATTCAATAAATATTGATCCACTGAGTCAAAGAATTAATGAGGGGCCTCTGGTTAATACAATGTACTTTTGGAATATTACTTACATGAACTATCTGTTCTTTTGTTTCAGAAATGAATTAGTAATTGTCTGTGCTTAGGAAAAGGAATGCCAATTTTCTATTTCAGTTTGTTGGTTCTAATGGTTTTAGGCAGACATGGATGAGAAACATGGGACCTTCTGCCCTGAAAAAGAGAACACGTGGTTCTCCCAGAGCAACTATGTTTGTGGTACCCAGACCATCTCCACAGTTGCCATGTTATAAAACAGAAAATGTGAAATGCTCAAGCTATTGGATTTCCCCAGATTCTTCAGATGTTTTAACAATTATACTCCGGCCTAGCTTTATTTGTGATTTTCTCCTCCTAGGAGTCACAAAGCTTGTTCATTACACAAACATTATCGAGTGTTCACAATGTACTAGGCACTGTGCTGAGGGTCAGGGGTACAGCCATGAAAAAAACAGTCATCAAAAAATTCACAAGCTGACTAGGAAGACAAACATGTAAATAAATAACTGCAAGCAGAATGAAATGATGCTGTAAAAAGTATGTACAGAGTAAACTGAGGACACAAAGGAAGAAATATCAAATCTAAAGGGAGGTCAAGAAAGGCTTCTATGAAGATGGGAAGCTTAAGTGGGTGTTAAAGGAAGTACGAAAGGAGAGAAGCACATTCTACGCAGCAGGATCACTTGGGCAAAGGTGCGAAAGAGTGAAATAAACTCTGCAATACTATCTTCTGAAAAGTCAATAAAGTTCAACTTATCTAAAATAGAAGCTACTCAAAAATAAAATAAAATAGGACTTACGCGCAGTCGTATAAGAGGCTTATCTGGCTGTCCAACATTTCCCAGACGCTCCCGTTCAGCATTTTCAAGCATTTCTTCAATCTCAAAATAAAAATATTGTCATGACTTGAGGGAGGGATACTACTGGCATCCGGTGGGTAGAGGTCAGACAGGATATTGGTAAAATCTTACAATGCACCCTGGATGGTGTGGCTCAGTTGGTTGAGCATCGTCCCATGATTGCCAGTTCTCCAGGGGAGGGCATAGTCCCAAGTTTCGGGCTCGATTCCCTGTAGGGAGCATGCAGGAGGCAGCCTAATAGATGTTTCTCTCTCTCTCCTTTCCTCTCTTTCTAAAAATCAACAAAAATATGTACTTTTTAAAAATCCTACAATGCATAGAACAACTTCCTAAAACAAAACATTACCCAATCTAAAATGTCAGTTGTCCACCCTAGCTGGTTTGGCTCAGGTTCGATTCCAGTCAAGGGCACATGCCCAGGTTGCAGGCTCGACCCTCAGCAGGGGGCATGCAGCCAATTAATGATTCTTTCTCATCACTGATGTTTCTATCTCTCCCTCTCCCTTCCTCTCTGAAATTAATAAAAATGTATTTTAAAAAATAATAAATTTAAAAAAATTGTCAGCTGTGCTAAAGTAGAGAGACCCTGGGTTCCCGGATTCAGGCCTGACCAGTTTATTCATTTCCCATTTCCCTGGCTTCAGATAATGGGTTTAGGAACAAGCACATGACCTCAGTCCAATGTTAGGGGTTTATCTGGATCTACTGGGGGAAATGATACAGGTATAAGTCTGTGAGCCACCATGTGAAACACCTTCCTTATAGAGAAGTTTAAGACAAAAACAGAATGGGTGGCATGGGGCTGGAAACAGATAGAGAAACCCAAAATCTTAATTTGAGTTTCTTGATCTAATCATTTTAAAACCAGCATACTCTTAACCTTTTCAGTTATGTGAGTTACATGTTGCTGGTAAAGTTTCAACACTGGGCAGGTTACTTTATCTAAGGTTCAGTTCCTCTCTATAAAATGTAGATGGACAATCTATCCACAGCATTGTTGAGTGGATTAAATGCAAAATGTTGTCAATGGTGCCCAGAATATATAAGCAGGCAATGAGTATCAGTGATAATTGTTATTATCATTATTACTACCTCATATGATTTTTATGATAATAAAATGCAAATCAGAAGAGTTAACACAAAGTAAGAATGAAGTTTCAGCAATGAATATTAAGCTGTTAACTTACATATTATTAAGTGCATTCACAAACTTCAGTAGTGGCTCTAGAATTTCTGCAGAGGTTTAGGGGTGGCAAATGCATGAAAGGGGAGGGTTAAGGTACATAGCAAACACATTTTAAGATTTTACTTGGGGTAGCTTTTAGGGTGAAAGGGATGCCTAATGCAGATTATTAGAGAGGTTAAGGTTCTACTCATCTATCATAATATTCTCCCATTCCCAATCAAAGCCACTGCCTGCTTTCATAAATAAAATAAATGATCAAATCAGGGTAAAAAGAAATGATTATGTATATGTTTTTGAGAAGGAGGAAAGGAATTGGGAGGGAGGCTTAATTCAAATTTCTATGATATATAACATTCCTCCATCTGGAAGACTTAAAAGATTTTTTATACAATTAAGCTCATTTACTGAACAAAGGTGGTTCCTTACAGGCTCCATGAGACTGTAACAAATACAGGATGGGGTAAAAGTAGGTTTACAGCTGTTAGTATGTGAAACAGTTTATTCTTGTATCGTTTATTAATTATTATTATCCATACAAACAACTGTAAACCTACTTTTATCCTATCCGGTATAATGACTTAACCTCTACTGAATTATTTCATTCAATGTAAATAATTTCTCAATTAAAGTAGATCTCATTGACCTTTACCTAGAAGAATTACCTTCTCCAAACAGAAGCTTTGTATGGCTTGGGTTACTTTAGGATTATCTGGATTAAAAATGTCTGGATGATCAGCCAGAACAACATCCTCCATAAAAAACTGCCGAACTGTGCAAAGAGGGATTTTCTGCATATTCATCTTCTTTCCTTTAATCCGAAGCAAGCCAACATGTCTGAAATGAGGAGAGAAAGGAAAGGCTAGTCACATTGTAACTTTCCCCAGGAAAATGTGCACACCAAAACTACCACATTTCTAAGTTTTTACAAAATAATCCTATATAATAAAAGCCTAATATGCTAAGTGTTCGGTTGGCCATTCAACCAATCAAAGCATAATATGCTAATGACATACTAAGGCTGCTCAACCACTCACTATGACATGTACTGACCACCAGGAGAAAGACAGTCAGTCGACCAATTGCTATGACGTGCACTGACCAGCAAGGGGCAGACACTCCGACTGGTAGGTTAGCTTGCTGCTGTGGTCCAGCCAATTGGGACTGAGCAAGATGGGCCAGACACTCCCTCAAGCCCTCCCGCAGTCCCTCCCTGGCTGGCTCTCCCCGTATTTTCCCCTGGCCCGATCTTTCCCTGGCCCGATCGTGCACCAGTGGAGTCACCCAGCCTGGCCTGCGCCCTCTCACAATCTGGGATCCCTTAGGGGATGTCGGAGAGCCAGTTTTGGCCCGATCCCACAGGGGGAGCGTCTCTCAGCCAAAAGCTGGGCTCACGGCTGGCAAGGGCAGCAGCGATGGTGGGAGCCTCTCCCGCCTCCACAGCAGTGGGAACACACCACCCCAAGTGCATGAATTTCGTGCACCAGGCCTCTAGTTCTTTATAAAATCATACCCTTAAAAATATTTTTAGCAATTTGACATTATATCACAGGGAAAAAATGTTAAATATTCTTCTTCCTCAGAATAAAATCCACTCTTCCATCATTTTCTGCAGGAACAAATATTCAATTTAGTAGAAGATAAGCATAACAGTAAGTATAATAAAATGTTATCAAGGCTATTATAGTAGTATATATAGTATATACTATTACATATATGTGTTATGTGTGTGTAAACGTGCATGTGCATATACAAAATAAATTAGCAGCACACTATGAAGAAAAAAACAGCTAACTTATACCCTATTATCATATTCTTTAACTTATTATCATCTTAACAACCAGAACTTGAGAGGATTAAAGAATAAAACCACTACCAATCACTATTAACTACATCATTATATAACTAGAGGCCCAGTGCATGACATTTGTGCATGAGGGGTAGGGGGGTGCGGGGGGTGTCTAAGCCGGCAAGCCCCCAAAAGAAATGAGATATGTGTCCGGTGTGACTCAGTGGCTGAACAAGGAGGTCATGGTTCAATTCCTGGTCAGGGCACATGCCCAGGTTTGGGCTCAATCCCCAGTAGAAGGCATTCCAGGAGGCAGCTGATCAATGATTATCTCTCATCATTGATGTTTCTATCTCTCTCCTCCTCTCCCCTGTTCTCTGAAACCAATAAAGATATACTAGTATGTATGTGTGTGTGTCTGTGTGTGTATTTTTAAATTTTTTTTTAAAGATCCATCTTTATAAATAAACCTATCATACAAATAACCATACCATTAGCACCTTGAAACTCTGGGATAATTAGAATATTTTAGCAGATTTTTTTTAAGTTGGTTTGGAAAAGATAACAATTACTCACTTCTTCACAGCTTCTCCTGGGGAAAGAGAAGTCACCACTGAACTTCCAGGTTGGGATACGTAAAAGAGTTGTTGTTCATTTTTGGTTGGAGCTATCTTACACTCATGTTCATGGCCCCAGATTACAAGATCAATGAAGTCATCCAAAAATTGTTCTGGAATGAAGTTGGTACTTCCATGTTTACTCCTATACCCAGATTTTAAAAAATAAATAATATAAATGTTCAGATATAAAAAATTTTCATATTAAGTATCTATACCAGTGGTTCCCAACCTTGTTTAGGCCATGCCCCACCTAAGCATCTCAAATCCTGATGCCCCCTCTGTGATATATAATTCTTATTATTCAAAAAGTCAACTCCTATTTACGGAGAGGAAGCCGAAAGGCCATTAACTCGCTCTAAACAAGCTTCCAAAGAACATGACATCCATGAAAGAGAAAAATAAAAGAACGAAAGGACAGGTGAAGTACTGAGGAAGAAGTCACTAAGAAATTTTTGAAAAAATAATAATAATATGAAGTGATATAAAAAAATAGCAAATAAAGTTTCAAAACATGTATTAGAGGACTGAAACAGATAAATATGTCACAATATATATTTACATACCCTATATGAAGCCACTAGAGCAGCCGTGGGCAAACTACGGCCCGCGGGCCGGATCCGGCCCGTTTGAAATGATTAAAACTAAAAAAAAAAAAAAAAAGACCATACCCTTTTATGTAATGGTGTTTACTTTGAATTTATATTAGTTCACATAAACACTCTATCCATGCTTTTGTTCCGGCCCTCTGGTCCAGTTTAAGAACCCATTGTAGCCCTCAAGTCAAAAAGTTTGCCCAACCCTGCACTAGAACCATAAGAAATGCAAAAAATTCACTGTTAACAACTCATTCTCTAATTGCCCTCCTTAAATATCAAATTGCCCCGCTGTGGGGAATGTGCCCCACGTTGGGAACCACTGATCTATACAGATCTTTATTCTCCTTTCATTAAAGCATTGGTACATCCCCTTCTGTGTGCAAGGGATTGAGAATATAAAGATACTATCTCATTCCTCCAAGGGCTTACAAATTTGCAGGACACAGACAAGTAGGAAACCCAAAAGAGAAAGCAGTCAATTTTACTTTTAGATACAAATTACGAAAGGTTTAAAGAGGAATAACCTGCTTTGGGCAAGTCAGAAAAGCATGAGCTCTATCACTAGTAAAAACCTGTAAGTTGGTCGAATTATACAGCAAAAAAAGAAAGAACACAGAAAATAAAAGTGAGGTAAGCTGAAACTTTGTAGAATAAAAACAAATATCTAAATATGCCCAGTCATTTTTTTAACATCATCTGTTTTATTACCGATTATAAAAATGAGAATAATAATGTAAGTCTGCCTAGCCATTGTGGCTCAGTAGTTGAGCATCGATTTATGAACCAGGAGGTGACGGTTTGATTTCCAGTCAGGGTACATGCCTGAGTTGTAGGCTTGACCCCCAGTAGGAAGTACTCAGGAGGCAGCCAATCAATGATTCTCCCTCATCATTTCTGTTTCTAACTCTCTCTCCCTTCTTCTCTGACCAATAAAAATATATTTATAAATGTATTTTTTAAAAAGAATGTTGCCCTGACTGGTTTGGTTCAGTGGATAGAGCATTAGACTGCGGACTGAAAGGTCCCAGTTTCGATTCCGGTCAAGGGCATGTACCTTGGTTGCAGGCACATCCCCATTAGAGGGTGTGTAGAAGGCAGCTGATCGATGTTTCTCTCTCATTGATGCTTCTAACTCTCTATCCCTCTCCCTTCCTCTCTGTGAAAAATCAATAAAATATATATTTTTAAAGGAAGAACGTTAAACTTACATAAGAGATAAGAGTTTTCCATATTAAATAAAATATCATATGAATAAGTGATTTGCAAACTCTGGTTCTATTCCGAGGTTAGTTATTATTACAAAAGACTAGGAGCCCAGCACACGAAGTCGAGTGGCGCCGCCCACCCACCCACCGCCCTGCCTTGACACCCGAACCTCTCCACACAGAGCTCCAGCATGCCTGGCCCAGCCCCCGACCCCTCTGGCCTTCTCTGGACGCTTCAAGCCCCGCCCTTTGTCCCCCGAGTCACCTCGGGCTGGTCCCACCTTCTCCGAGGCGCCTCCCCGCTTCTGCCCCTCTCAGGAGCAATGCGAAGGCTCCGCCCTGTCATGGCACCAGAGGAGAGCATGGAAGCCTCCCCCATGCTGCGCTGTGCTCCTTCCCCTGGCAGGTGGGCGGCGGGGTGCTATGAGTGCGAGCGGTAGGTGGCGAAGGACTGGTGAGGGGGTTGCTACAAGCTCTCACCCCCACCCTCCCCAGCACGGGATGATCCCATCTCCTCCGGGTGCCTTCCCGCTTCCGTCCTGTCCCGCAGCACACGCAGGCAGCCTCCTGCTAATAGGAGCTAATAAGGAGCTAATATGCTAATGGTCTGGTCATACACGTTATGGCGTCCCGACCATTAGCATATTAGCTCTTTATTAGTACAGATATGTGAAAACCAATGTGAGTCAAAACAAGAAGGAAAAGTTTTTCCTAACACTAATTTATATTGCTGGGAATTTAAGTAAAAATATTCAAATACTTTGATCTAACATTCATTTAATGCAAACCAATATTCAATCAACAAATATTTAGATACTGAAGACACAGAAGTGAACAAAGTCCTTGTCCTAGTGAGGGACACAAACAATACAAGATGCATCCTCAAAAAAATGTATACACACTTTAACAGCTGACAGCTCAATTTTGAAAATGAAATGTATTTTAATAAACACTGTCTTTATAATTATTCAAAGTGTGTGTATACATTTTTGGAGACTATATATATGTGTGTGTGTGTGTGTGTGTATATATATATATATATATATATACATATATATAAAATTTGCCAAGTAGTGATGGATATAATAAAGGTAAAAAAAAGGGACATGGAAAGGAGATGTCCTACAGTGTGGTCAGGAAAGGCCTCTCTGACAGGTGACAAGTGAGCAGAACATGGATGTAAGGGATTAGCAGGCAAGGGAAGAAAGACCTAGGCAGAGGGACAAGTAGATGACAAAGGTACAGAGGTGGGAATGTGTTCAGTGAGTTCAAAACAGCAAGGAGATCAGTGTGGCTGAGCACAATGTATGCAGGGCAGAGCAGGAAGTGAAATCAGAGCAAGATCATGTACCTAGGAATATTTTTATGTAGAAAACATATATCTAGTGTCTAAAAATCAAACCCAAATCCCTTGAGATTATTCCTTAACTGCTCAGTTTTCTCACTGACATCACTGTTACCATCTCACACTTTTTTACTATAATGATCACATAATAAATCTTGCTTCTTCAAGTCGCCATTCCTGCACCTTATCAGTAAGATTAAACTTCTTAAAACTACTAACAAAAGAAAGCTGATCCAGCTATATGTAATAATCTGGCAAAACACCTGCACATATGCACGAGGAGATGTGTATAAGGTTTTAAAAAGCAAAAATCTAAAAATAATATAAAACATTCACTAATAGGAAAAAAATATAACTGTATACATCAGCAAAAATGAATTACACTTTTAAGCAGCAAAATGGATACACTTGAGACATAATCTATATATAGAAAAGCCTAATACGCTAAGGGTCCGACCGTTCGACCAGTGGCTATGATGTGCACTGACCACCAGGGGGCAGATGCTCTGACTGGTAGGTTAGCTTGCTGCTGGGATCCGACCAATCAGGACCGGGCAAGATGGGCTGGACATGCCCTGGAGCCTTCCTGCAGTCCCTCGTGCACCGGTGCAGTCCCTCGCCTAGCCTGCACCCTCTCACAATCCGGGACCCCTTAGGGGATGTCGGAGAGCTGGTTTTGGCCCGATCCCCGCAGGCCAGGCCGAGGGACCCCACTGGTGCATGAATCTGTGCACCGGGCCTTTAGTATTGAACATAATAAGCCAGCTGCAAAATTTACAGCAAGGTTCCAGTTATACCAATGGATATATATGTGATTAAACAATAAAGAAAAACTGATAATTGTGCTTCTCTCCAGGATATGCAGCAAGAAATGGGGTCAGAGAAGGGCACTACTTCCACTTCTTTGCTATATTTAGGCATATTCATTTTATGATTATCCTTATACCTTATGCATATGCCCTAAATATTCTTTTATAGGTATAAATATATTTTGAAAACTTTTAAAATGCAGTCACACAAAGCATATCTTAAGTCTTGCCTGACCCTGCACTGACGACTTTCAAAAAATGGGGAGCATTTTACTCAAATAGGTTAAGTCTGGAAACAGATTTGGAGAACCTCAATACTGGACTCAACAATTTCCAGAGAATACTTTTACCTGTTCTGATGAATCACAAATAAATTAAACCAAGAGTTCTCATCTTCTTTGGGTCTCAACATTGTTACTTTTTTATTGAGGAACATTCGATATAGCCTTTCATCTGGAATGGATCCTGAAATGGACATGACATTATTTGAAAACTGGTTTCTTACTTGGTTTTAAAAAAAAAGAAAAATATGTTTTGCTTCTAAATTATGTGCTTCTCTAAATATTTCATTTTCCAATTAGAGGTATATTTGATATCTTGAATCATTACTTGCAAATGAATATGTTCCAGGTTCTTGCATGACAACTGCTGAGCAGTAAAATGAATTCAAAGATTGTTTTCCTATCAAGCATATACACCTTCAAAATCTGAAAAATGTGGAATAAAAATCTGAGTTTCTATATTAAGTTGTTATTAACATTTCTATTTAAAATACTGTTTTCATTATCCTTTTACTATAAGCACATAGCACTTCTGATCTAACAAATATAAAATACACAGAAAGAGGGATGAGATAAAAAATAAATGTATTTATAAGTAAATAGTCATATATATTGTTTTTAAATAAAAATACTGTGCTGAATATTACAATAAAAAATACTGTGTTTAATAATTTAATAAATTTTAAATAATTCTTCCTCCGCCCCAGAGGATTAGCTTAGTCTAGTAGAGGAGGCCAACACAAACAAGTAAGCAAACACACAGATTACCATTTTAAGACTTATAAAAGGAGAAAAAGTCAGAATGTTAAAATGGGGAATATCAGTGAGGGGACAAACTTGCTACTTTATGTAGAGATTAGGCAAGGCTTTGGAGAAAAGCCAACAATGCAAAAGTAGAAGAGCTAGAACAGGCCTAGCCTCTGAAGAGGATTCCTAGAGTGTGGCCAATGGAATAGATGGTGGAACGCAGAACCCATAACTAGAGAGGAAAAGTCAAGGCATACAAAGTCTAGGGCATTAGAAGGTGGATTTATTTAAGTCTTGAAGCACTGAGAACACTCACAAAACTTGTAGGTAGAGAAAAACTTTGAGGGAAAGGAAAGGGCAGTTTAGCCAGTTGTCAATTAGCTCTGAGGGAGCAGGGAGGTTGCAGGCAGGAAACAGTGGCAGCAGGGAACCAGGAGAACAGGGATCGTCCTGGCCCACTCTCTAGCCCTGAACCCCTAAAAGGCTGTGAGAAAACTGTGGGATACAGTAACCTCAGGGCCAGTCAGAGAGCCGAGGCAACATTCAATACTTGACTCAGTAAATTTCCTGATGAAACGAGAGAATTGCTAACTGTAAAAAGAGTTCTAGCGTGTATAGAGAAGGGTTGGGGTGAAAGCAGGGGGTGGAAGGTAGGCAGAGTCCAGTTAAGGAAAAAAAGACAGGATGAGATGAGAGTTAGAGAGAAAATGGATGAATGAAACATAACGAGATGTCTTTGGTCTGAAAGTGAGAGGATCAACCATTTGCTGAAGTTATGAACCCTAACATTGTAATGATTAAAATACCAGTTCTTTTAAGAAAACCTTCTGCTCTATTACTTGCAAAATCAGACATATACCTCAATCTCATTTTTCGTAACTTGAAGATATAATCATGACGCTTTTCTACTTGTTAGAGAAATTACAAAATGGACAAAGACTGTAAGCTCCCTAGAAAAAGTGTTTAAATAAACCCATCCATCATAACTGATTATTTTATGAACATATTCAAAGACAACTGATGTAAATATGACCTTCTAAGGCTTCTATTATACTAAAATCACTCAAAAAAGTAATAAAAACTATGTTAAGGCTACAGTATGAAATTTTCCCCCAACTTCTCTCAGGGTACTTCAAGGTTGATTTAACATAGAATATAATTTTTATGATACTCTATACATAATAAAGCTATTTGTATCCATAAAACAAAATATCAAGCTGAACTTAACCCAGGGAAAACACAAAAAATAAACTTTGCACTCTAAAAATGTCATTGGTCTTTCATTCATATGGAATAAAGCCTAGCAAATAGACTTTTACCTACTGGACACTAAATAAATTGAAGACAGTGAAGTTGATAAGGCAAATTTTCTGAGCATTAGAGATGACAGCTCTAGACTAGCACTGCCTAATAAAAATATAATGTGAGTCACAAGTGCAGTCCAAATTTATAATTTAAATTTTTCTTGTGGCCACATTGAGTAAAACAAGAGAAACAGGTAAGATATTTTACATTTTTTTCTGAGTCGTTGAAATCTGGCATATATTTGACACTGCTAGCATATCTCAGCTCAGATGAGCCACATTTCAAGTGCTCAGCATCTACATGAGGCTAGCTGGTTACTGCACTGGACAGTGAAGCTTTAGCCCTTTCAAAGACTTCCAAAATATCTAATTACTCTCTAATTGTATGTTCAGGATTCTCTAAGTCTAAAAGAAAGAAAAAAAGAAAGAAAAATAAGTAGATACTAAAGAAAAAATTTTCGAGAGAAACCCAGAACATCCAAAAGAAGGTCCAAGGCCCCACAGCAGCTTGCATTGCTTCACAGCTGGGCTAAATTAGCACCTCCTTAGAACCAGTGTACCCAGTGGTCAGAGTGGGACCATCCAAATTATAACTCCTCAGATCCATAAGGGACACACTCAGGGGGCAGACTCAGTGAGCACCAAAGCCCCACTGAAGCAAGTCTTGCCCCATCAGGGTGTGACCAGCACAGAGGTTCTGCCACTGCAGACACAGCTGATTCTCACAGACAATTGGCCTGGAAGTCAATTCCTCCCAGTGATACCTACAACAACCAAGGCTTAACTACAACAAGACTGTGCACACAGCCCACAAAGGGGTGCACCAAGAGTGTC
>NW_006293232.1:2413976-2415766 GCF_000327345.1 Myotis davidii | reverse complement strand
AAATCAAGTGAAAAAATAAAATAAAGAGAATAAAATATTTGATGAACAGAATAAACTGGTGCATATAATAGAATCAGGGGCATAGAAAGGGAGTGGACTGACTATTCTTGGGGGGGAAAGGGGTGAGGGGGATACGTGAAGAGACTGGACAAAAATTGTACACCTATGGATGAGGACAGTTGGCGGGGGTTGCGGGGGTAAGGGCAGAGGGTGGGGTGGGAACTGGGTGGAGGGGAGCTATGGGGGGAAAAAAGAGGAACAACTGTAATAATCTGAACAATAAAGATTAAATTTTAAAAAAAATTTTCTTCACTGAAACTGCTATTGAAAACAAGAATCACGTCTACTAGTTCTTATTAAATACTAAAAAGAGCTACCCAAACCTCCTATCACTTTTATAGTAACTCATAGAGAATATAGATTTGCCTCATTTTTTCCCCAAACAGCAACAAAGTTAACTCCAGAATTTGATTTCCCACTTCCTTAGACAATTAAATATTTATTGGCATAAATAATAAAACCATCTTACCTAAGCCATACAGAGCAATTTTTGTGCTTCCTTTTTGAAGCAAAACTGGACTAATGTCTACCTTCTCCACAGACATTGAACGTCCAAAGTGATTTACAAATCCAGCACAACTTAAAATATCCAGGGCACAGAGCGCGTCTGCCTACGTAAAATATTTTCAAAGAATATTACTGTATATTAAAAATAAGTAATCTGCATATCCTATTACCTATTAAAGTATATTCTATATACCAGTTACAAAAACATAGATTCTATATACTAGTTACAAAAACAGATTAACATAGTGTCTTCTCGAAACAAAAATAAAGTACTAAAAGTTTTTGCTACCTTTTTTTCTATTAGAAATGACCTCCAACTGGGATCATATGCTAAATGCAAAGTGAACATTATTTCATCAAAATTTATGATGGCTTGGCCACTGAAAAATAAAAGCTAGCCATGAAATAGTGCTTTGTAATATTAAGCAGACCTCTTAAGATGTGTGGGGGGCGGAAGACTAGATAACTAGTGATTTATAATATTCATTAACAGATAAAACAAAAAGATATTTTGAGTTTAGGACTTCTATTATTACTTCCAAATAAACAGGTAATAAGATGACCTAATTTACACTTAAAACTGTATAGGAAACAATCATTTCCTACAGGTGAGATTCTATGAGATAAGAGATACAAAATTACATGGTGAACTATAAAGCATTGTACAAATGTTTGCTTTTTGCTACTCCTGGTTACTTATTGTTCATCTCAGCACTAATGAAATAAAAGCATACTTCACACACCAATAGTTAGTCCAGGTTTTTAAAAATTATCTAAAAAGAAGTATAAAAGCTTTTATGAATGATAAAAAGTCAACTTAACTTTTTAACTCTATTTTAATAAAAATTGCTTTCCACAGACAAACTAAATTGGTCATTTCTAAAATTTCAACTGTAAGAACCCAATAATTACCCCTGTGGGATCATCATGATTGCCATGAATACTAAATACTGGAATCGAAATGTTGAGATTGTCATCTTGGTAGTTCACCCATGGAAACCTTAAAAAATAAAAAATAAAATTTTTTTAAAGGTAATTAAAGGTTCTGTAAGAGACAAAAGCTGTTTCCCCAGTATCCTCTAAAAAATAATGCAAACTGGATGATTTAAGTTGGCAAATGACCACAAGTTTGAAGTTTAAAAAAAATAAAATCAAAGGCAACAATTTATTTCAATTCAACTTTGAAAATATGTCAAAGTACTACACTTTATTAAAGAAAACCC
>NW_006293232.1:2411410-2413729 GCF_000327345.1 Myotis davidii | reverse complement strand
GCTCCCGCCTGCACATGCCCTGACCAGGTCCTGGGCCAGGGAGGAGCCTGCAACTGAAGTTGATGCCCTTGACTGGAATCTGAGGCTCTATCCACTGAGCCAAACTGGCTAGGGCAACACATTCACTTTTAAATCCAAAGACCCAGACTAAAAATTCCAGCTCGATCACTTTCTACTTATGCAACTTAATATCTCCATCCACTCCTGTCCCTAATCATCTAGCTCGCCTTCTCAGGGACAAATGACATTAATTTGTCATTTATTTTTGCAAAATTACCTTATATTTGTACAAGCACATAAATACACCTTCTTCCTTCTTTCACAAATGACAGCACAATAGCGATTACTGCACCCTACCTTTATCATTTAACATATTTTCAAAATCATTCTGCACTGTCCATAAGGAGCTTCCTTGTGCTTTTTTGGCTGGACAGTACTCCACAGTATTGATTATAATGTGTTTATAAGTAGTTACCTACCAATGGACATTTAGACCATTTCCAGTCTTTTGTCTTATAAATAATGCTCAAGTCAGTAATTCTGTACAAAGCCATGCTTGTAAGAGGACAGGAAAATATCTAAAAGGGAATTACTGGTCAAAGAGTACGTGTGCCTTTTTAAATTTGATAACCACTGCCAATTTCCCTCCATAGAGGTTGTACAAATTTATACATAATACAAATAGAGGCCTGATGCACAAAATTTGTGCACAGGTCTCCCAGTGGAACTCCCCCAGGGACACTTTGCATATTAGCCTTCTATATATAGACTAGATGCCCAATGCATGAAATTCGTGCAAGGGGCTTGGCCCTCGCAGCCGCGGCGGCTGCCTCAGCTGCAGCTTCATCCAGAAGATCGTCCAGAAGGTCATCAGGCTGTCCAGTCTAATTAGCATATTACACTTTTATTATTATAGATGGAAATTCATAATAGACAGTTTCCCCTTATTCCACCAACATAATACTTTATCATCAAGCTTTCAAATCTATGCCAATGGTTCTAAATGTTAACTGCATGTTCGAGTTATCTAAGAAATCTTTTAAGAAATACCAATGCCCATGACACACTCAATGAGATGAATTGGCCTGACGTCTGGGCGTAAGTATTTTTTAAGATTCCTAAGTAGCTAAATGAGCACCAGGATTGTGAATCACTGTTCTATGCCAATCTAATAGGAGAGAAATATTTCAGTATACTTCATTTCGTATCTTTCTTTTTTTAAATACATTTTATTGATTTTTTACAGAGAGGGAGAGGGATAGAGAGTTAGAAACATCGATGAGAAACATCCATCAGCTGCCTTCTGCACACCTCCTACTAGGGATGTGCCTGCAACCAAGGTACATGCCCTTGACTGGAATTGAACCTGGGACCTTTCAGTCCGCAGGCCGACGCTCTATCCACTGAGCCAAACCGGGCAGGGCTTGTATCTTTCTTATGAATGAGCTTCACTTTATATCTTTCATATTCTTTTAACATGTTCAAATGCCACTTCATTTCCTTTTTTGTGAACTATGTCTATATTCTTTACCTTTTTTTGGTATTAACTAGTGGATTTTTTTTATTGACTTGAAAGAACTATTTATCTATTGGGGAAATTAGACCTTAATTTGGAATTAGTTGCAAATATTCTTCCTTGTTGAACTCACTCTTGACTTTGCTTCAGGCAGTTTTTGTCATGCAGAAATTTACTTTTACAAAGACAAAAGTACCAATCTTTTCTGTTAAGGCTCCTAGATTTCTGTCATAGTTAGAAAGCCCTTTCCACATTTAGATTTTCAAAACATGTGTAACAGCATCTCCTAGTACTTTTATTGAATAATCCCTATTTTTCATATGAGATACAAGATGCCATCTTCATCAAATACTAAATTCCTACATATATTGAAACTACTTCTGGAATTTACTATGTCAATAGGACATCGGAGGCAATCTGAAAGAACACCCAATGACTAAAGCTGGTACAATTTATTTGAACAACAAAATAGATTACAACAGTTTAAATTATAACCCAAAGGGGGAAAAATGAGTTCATACTAATAAACAATTGAATTAGCTCCTAATGACAGAGACAATTGAATAAACAAATAAATGGGAGACAAGGGACAAATCTTCCTTAATAAAGAATGACAATCAAAAAATGTAGAAAGAATGTGGAAAATAAAAAATCACTATTAGAACAGCACAGTTATAACTGCTATAGGAAAGAGCCACTAATGAATTCTAAAATTAGTGGACAAGCTTTAAGGAGAAACAGAATAGTTGCACAGCCTCTAAAAATCCCTCCCAAAATATTTTATTTACTAGTAACAGTGGTAA
>NW_006293232.1:2401666-2411362 GCF_000327345.1 Myotis davidii | reverse complement strand
CTTTCCTCTCTCCTGGAAGTGAAACTTAATTCCCAACTGCATTCTAACAAATAGTGTATAGAAAGGGAAAAAAAGGAACCTGACAGCAGAGAAACCTGGCATATACCACCTTTACCAGATGATCAAGGTTAACCTCACCAGTGATAAGCCATGTTGATAGCATGTACTCCTGATAGGCTATGAGAAGGGCACTTCACTTCTGTGGGGAATATTCTTCCCCAAAAACCGTAATCCTAGTGTAATCACGAGAAAAAGCCAAATTGAGGGACATTCTATAAAATATATGACCAGTACACTTCAAAAGTATCAGGATCAAGCCAAGCCCTAGCTGGTTTGGCTCAGTGGATAGAGTGTCAGCCTGCAGTCTGAGAGGTCCCGGGTTCAATTTCGGTCAAAGGCACATGCCCGGTTGCGGGCTTGATCCCCAGTAGGGGGCATGCAGGAGGCAGCCGATCAATGATTCTCTCTCATCATTGATGTTTCTATTTCTTTCTCCCTTCCTCTCTGAAATCAATACAAATATATTTTTTAAAAAAAGTTTCAGGATCATAAAGACAAGGAAAGACTGCGAAACTGGTATAGGCTGAAGAAAACTAACAACATTTCAACTAAATGCAATGTGGTATCTTAATACAATGTTTAAGAAAAAACATGAGTATCTTTATGACATAGGGTTCTTGGTGGATATCATAAATAAGTCCTAAAAGCACAAATCTAAAAAAAAAACAAAAAACCCACACTATAATATATTTGACTACATCAAAATTAAATATCTCAATCAACAAAAGGCACCATTAACAAAGTCAAAAGGTAATCCACTGATTGGGGGGAAAAATACTAATTATACAGAATATACAAATAACTTCTGCAAAGTCAGTAGCATTAGGCAAAAATCCCAATTTAGAAAATGGGCAAAGGATATGAACAGAAGAGGATATCAAAATGTACAATAAAAATTCAAGAAGATATTATTCTCACAATTAATTAGGGAATTGCAAATTAATATAATGATGTACAGAAAATTCAAAGAACATTTACTATGAAAATAGGCTATAATAAATGTGAAATGGCTAATTGTTGATGTGTTTATGTGTCTTTTACAGAAGATACTCTACATAAGGAAACTTCACATAAGCACATAAATATACTTACTTACTAAAACCAAAGTTGACTGACTGGTCACTGATAATTTCAAACTGTACAGGACGATCACCCATGCAATATTTTCTTAATTTCTCGAGGCAGGTATGTAGTGTTTTTCTTGAGGGCTTATTTTCATGAAAAAGATCACCACCTAACAAAATAAAGTCCACCTAGTCAGCAGAAAAGTGTTAAAATTAGTATGTTTTATAGACAAAGTATTTCCATAGATGAAAGGTAAAAAATATATATATATAAGATGCCATTATATATGGAAATTTAAATTTTTATATTTTACTCATTCAAAGCACCTTGCAATCTGGTGATGAATCTGACTCCAATTTAGTTTTCTCGGCTACGTTCAAACAAGCTATCTTCAAATTACACCAATCTCTTAACTGATGCAACCCTAAGTGACCACATTTTTTCCATTATTCAAATCAAGGATAAATGTAGCACTTTAACAGAACCTATGGAAGAGATAGCTAATTCAATCCAACTTATTCATTCAATTTATTCAACAATTACTTAGAGTTCCTACAGGCACTGGCAGCTAAAGAAACCATAATCTACAAAATCAGGGGTCCTCAAACTACGGCCCGCAGGCCACGTGCGGCCCGCTGAAAACATTTATCTGGCCCGCCGGGTGTTTTTGCCGCCACTGTGTGCATAGGAATTTGTTCATAGTTTTTTTTTTAAACTATAGTCCGGCCTTCCAACGATCTGAGGGACAGTGAACTGGCCCCCTGTTTAAAAAGTGTGAGGATCCCTGTACAAAATCAATAATGGCCCTGCCCTCATTAAATACTGACAATGTGCAATAAATACCCTGTACTAAGCCCTGAGGATACAATGATAAATAAAGTACAATTCCTATCCTAACTAAAAATGTTCAAAATGGAAGAGACAAACTCTTCTGTATCTAGAGATAAGTCAGACTGACATGCACTAGAATAGGTATGTAAACGAACCAGGAGCAGAGATGCCATTACAGTGAATTCTAACTGAGGAAAGGAAATTCCTCTGAGAACACTAAGTCTGGGAAGGATTTGCCTACACAGTGTTACTATGAGGCTAAATGAGATTCTGAGGAAGTGCATTCTAAGGAGCAACCAGAGAGGAGAAAGAACCCCAAACACTGATGCTCTCAAGTGTCCCATCTGCCTGAAGAAATTTGATGAAGTTCTTAATTATACAAAAGAACCCAGCAGTACAGTTCTCTGTGAGCTATAGCGGGCGGTGGGCGGGGGCGGAGGGGAGCCGAATACACCATTTTGGCATGGGGACTGTTTTGAGCTGAAGGCAATTAAGACCCAGCTGACTAAAGACAACCATTTCTACCTCTCCCTCAACTGCCTGAAAAAGTTTAGATAGACAGCCTATACCAGGAGGAGACTATTATCAGAGACAACTCTGTATCAGAAAGCCTTATCTGCATTACCCAACATTTGCTCTTCCCATCTTCCCGTGAACTGCCTTCCTCCCCACACCCCTCTGAAGCCCCACACCCCTAATCCCGTCTTCTTTTTGCTCAGGATGGTATGTGAGCCTCCATTACCTGACTACCAGGGAGTCTCATACTTTTATGTATGAAATTTGTTTTTCTCCTGTTAATCTGTCAATATAATTATCAGACCAGCCAAAGAACCTTGACCGGAAGGGAAAAGTTTTCCATCCCTACAGTAGTCAGAGAAGCTTTAATAAAAATGTGGGATTTAAGCTAGGTCTTCAAAAATGTACATGATTTGAGTAAAAGAAGAAAATCAACATCAAAGCATAGAACAATGATGGCGAACCTTTTGAGCTCGGCGTGTCAGCATTTTGAAAAACCCTAACTTAACTCTGGTGCCGTGTCACATATAGAAATTTTTTGATATTTGCAACCATAGTAAAACAAAGACTTATATTTTTGATATTTATTTTATATCTTTAAATGCCACTTAACAAAGAAAAATCAACCAAAAAAAGAGTTCGCGTGTCACCTCTGACACGCGTGTCATAGATTCGCCATTACTGGCATAGAAGAAACAAAACAAATAAAAAACAATTTTAGGGGGAAAGGGAAAAGGGGAGTTGTTGTTTAAATAGTATAGTTTCACTTATCCAAGTTGAAAGGCGATCTGGAGATTGATTATACAATAATCTGAATGTGCTTAATGCTACCGAAGTGCACACTTAAAAATGGTTAAGATGGTAACTTTTATTCTATGTATTTTACCAGAAGGAAAAACATTTAAAAATACATATATATATTTTTTATTGATTTCAGAGAGGAAGGGAGAGGAAGAGAGAAATATCAATGATGATAGAATCATTGATTGGCTGCCTCCTGCATGCCCCCTACTGGGGATCGAGCCCACAACCTGGCCATGTCCCCTTGACCAGAATCAAATCCAGGAACCTTCAGTCCACAGGCCAACGCTCTATCCATTGAGCCAAACCAGCTAGGGCAGGAAAAACTTTTTAAATATTTTTAGGAACTGGTTTGTGATCCAGGGAATCTTAAGAAGGACAGAATTGGCTTCTGTGGTATTCGGGCCAAAAGTGAATATAATTATGAGGAAGTAAATGTCAGATATATCCAACTGAGGACTATTCCACAAAATAACTAGCCTGCACTCTTCAACAATGTCAGTCACGAAAAACAAAGACAAACTACATGAGATGAAAGACACATGACAACTAAATGCCAAATGCAATCCTGGCTCAGGGCTTGGATACAACCTACCTGCCCCCAGACTGGTATAACAGGCATTAATGAGACACGTGGTAACATCTTAAAATTACATAATGGTATTAAGTCAATATTGATTTCCTGGTTTTGGTAAGTGCACTATTGTTAAACATGCAATTTACTTTAAATGGTTCAGAAAAGTGTGTGTGTGTAAAGAGAGTTAAGGCAAATGTGGTAAAATGTAGGAAAAACCGGGTGGAGGGTAAGGAGTTCTTTGTACTATTGTAGCAACATTTCTATAAGGCTGATATTGTTTCAAAATTAAAGGATAAAGAAAGGAAGAAAAAAAAGGACTTCAAGGAACTAGGTTGTAGAAATAAGGCGGATTACATAGCATACATAGGCCCTACTAAATAGAGGACTTCAGAGTAAGGAAGAATTAAGGCAAAAAGTAAATATACTATGCATCTGGGGCAAAAAGTAAATATACTAACCATAGGGCTGTGAGGGGAGGGGGCAGTTAACTTAAGGAATGCAGGGAAGGAAAACAAGAAAAAAAGAGAAGGAAAGGACAAAGTGGGGGGGGGGGAGCTTATGCTTAAGGAAAGATATATTTTAACACCTAAGAGTTAGAAAATAAAGGAAACAGGATTCTCTCTTGGGCCCTAGACTGATATTTCAACTGCCTGCCGTTGAAATATTCAACTGTTTCCTTGAATGTCCTACTGGAATCTCTAAACACACACGGTCAAAATCAGAATTCATCACCTTCCCACATAAAGCAGTACCTCTTCCTTATTTAAAACCTATTTCTATTATTGGTACCACCATTCACCCAATCTTAACACACTTCAGTCACTGTCATCCTCTTTTCCCTCACCCCCACCTCCTACAACTAACCAAAGATGCAAATCCTATCTTCCGAATATCTCTTGCATTCATTTCCTCTTTTCCATCCCATGCTATCACTTTTTAAAGAGGCCCCAAACTGGTCTCCAATTCATGCTATTCCTTGTTGCCAAAAGACATTCTACTGAATAGGGTACAGACTCCTCAATCTGGCATTTGAAGATCTCAATGCAGTTCAGATCAGGTTTCTGGTCTTTCAAGATGCTTTCAAACAAACACATAGCCTACCAGTGAGTGGACCAGACCTGCTGTTCCCGACATACATCACATCGGCTTACCTGTGTGCCCTTCCTCCTGCTTCCTGTGACATGTACTTTCTCTATACTCTTCACCCACCAAAAGCTCAAGTTAAATGCTACCTCCTTCATTGAACTCATCTTGCTATCCCCTTCTAAACACCACTTCTTTCTCCTCTAAAATTCCAGAAAAGGCTCTTTATAATTTTCTTATGACTCTTATCACATATGACCTTGCATCTGAGCATTTTGGATATTTGTCTTATCTCAAATTTGGCTGCTATATGTTCTTTGAAAGTAGAAACTATGACATTTCTGCACTCAGAAAATGCCCCATCAATATTTGTAAATCTTTACAGACTATTTTCAAAAGTAACTCCTACTTGAATTAAGGGCACAAAGCACACAAAACCTGCTTTGGGTTTTTAGTATATTGATATTTAAACTGGCAATGTGAGCACATAAGCATATAAAACAAACCTCAAATTTTAAGAAGGAAAAAGAGCCTGCTGAGTAAGGAACACTGGAAAACATTAAACCAAACTTACTTTATTTTCCTGGGCAAGTCTTAAAATTTCATCAAGTGTGACAAATGTATCGTTTCCTCTGACTGCATCTTTCTCCATAAATCCCAGATGAATGTCAGTTGCCACTAAAATTTTGAATGTATTTTCATCATCACTGTATTAAAAAAGAAGAAATGTTTCAATATAATTCATTAAAAGAATGTTCAAGGAAATTGAAATCTAAATTTATAAAGCAAATAATGGCAATAAATCACTTTGGAGTAAATCACTTTTCTAGTCTTAAACCAAGTCTGAATTTGAAGTATTCAAAAGATCTTTAATGTCACATAGTTTTGCCTACCACTAATTCAATTACAGAACAAATGTATACAAACTTTTAAAAGGTCTGTGACTGCTTAAAAAATGTAAAACCTTGGTCAAAATACTGAGCCAGCCTGCTGTTGCAGCATCAAGCCAGTGGCTACAGGGTATTTGAAAATGGTATTACAATGCTGCATGATTCAATAAACTGGGGTTAATGCAAGACAATACAATACCTGTGGATGAAGATGTAAAAGAAGCCATAAGGGAGTTTCCTGAGAACCTGTATAATGACAAGGTGTTTTGCATTAAGAGAGCACTGGAGCCAAAACCGGTTTGGCTCAGTGGATAGAGCATCAGCCTGCGGACTGAAAGGTCCCAGGTTCGATTCCGGTCAAGGGCATGTACCTGGGTTGCGGGCACATCCCCAGTAGGGGCTGTGCAGGAGGCAGCTGATCAATGTTTCTCTCTCATCGATGTTTCCAACTCTCTATCTCTCTCCCTTCCTCTCTGTAAAAAATCAATAAAATATATTTTAAAAAAAAGAGAGAGAGCACTGGATCTGTTTGTGAGGCAGCAGATCTTGCCTAAAGAGCAGTGGACACAAAATATGTGGAGGATAAATTCTACCTTGAACCATATCTGAAAGAGGTTATTCAGGAAAGAAAAGAAAGAGAAGAATGGGCAAAGAAATAATCATGGAATCAATCTGTGGATGCATCTGTCCTCCGTATTTTAATTATGTTGGTTAAACCTGAAATGCACAATTTAAAACCATCTGGGTTTCAAAGATATTTCTTTAAATAAATGTCCATTATTTTAAAAAATGTATAACCTTGTCACAATCAGTTTTATACACTCATTTGTACCCTGGACCTGAAAGCTTTATTGTTTTCCTATTCCATAGCAAAAAACCAACAGGATTTGACACCATATCTAAACTTGCCATTAGTCCATTTCGCACCACTCCAGGAAAAAATCAGAATTAACTGGTTAATTTTAAAAGCCCCTCCTTTTACTTTTTAAGTAGATTTTATGCTAATAAATAACTTACATTCAGGCCCCTGAAGTTGCTTGTTTGACTCTACTCGCTAAACAAAGTTAGTGTTCTGTTAACAAATTTGGCCAAGAAACAAAACAGATTTACAGTTCTATTCAAATCTGATAGTATTCAAAGTTACTTTCATGTGAAGCAGCAAAGTAATAGTTATTAATACTCTCTTAAACTTAATGTACCTTTTAACATTTTTAAAAATACTTTTGTATCTATGATGTCAACTTGCACATGTAGTTATGTATTGCTATCTCTGAAAAATAAGAAGGGCCCAGCCGGTGTGTCAGGGTTCAATTCCTGGTCAGGGCACATGCCTGGGTTGCGGGCTTGATCTCCAGTGCGGGGTGTGCAGGAGGCAGCCTATTGATGTTCATATTTCTATCTCTCTCCCTCTCCTTTCCTCTATCTCTAAAAAAAAAAGTGGTTTTTGTTTTTTTTAAAAAGATGAAGCCAAGGATATAGCTGTCAAATCCTTAAAAAAAAATAATATAAAAAATAAGAAGACTAAACACAGAGAAATTAATTATTGCACAACTAAGTGAAACAGGATTAAAACCCTGTTTTAAAATTCAGGCTATTTTTCACTAAACCGTTTTACATATATATATATATATATATCCCGGTGCCCAAGGGGGTGGGGGGCAGATCCCTCAGCTGGGCCTGCGCCCTCTCGCAGTCCAGGACCCCTGTCTCCTTACTGCTCGGCTCCGATTGGCTCGCTGCTCCTTAGTGCTGCAGAGGAGGCGGGAGAGGCTTCCTCATATTAGGCTTTTATTATATAGGATATACATATGTATATGTATATATAATTCAATATATATATTTTATACACACACTTCAAATCTTTATATGCAAGAGATTCTTCCAGAAAAGATTTCTCTTCAGGAAGTTTAAAAATGCTTTGCACACAGTTCTGATTGCTATGTACACAGAGGCAGGTCTGAATATTTTCAGCTCATATTACTACCCTATGCTTCCACAGCAACTTATGAATTACTTTCATAGGATTCTCTCACTTAAACATCAAAATTAATCTAAGAAAGACATTTTTATTCCAATTATACAAATGAAGAAACTGAGGCAAAGTTTAGAAAATTGCTAACTTGCTTAAGGTCATAGCATTAACCAAGAAATTAAAACCAGGGTGAAAGACTCCAAGTCTAAAGCTTTTCCACATACCTGTTCCTTGTCCTTTTACTTATTTTCTTTTTTCTCAAAATCATTTCCAATTTATTCAATAATAGAGCAATTCACTCCTCTAAAAATTTACTTCAAAAGGCTTGCCTTTACTAGTAAGACTTTACCATGAAAGCTCAAGAATATTTAAAGCTCAAGAACATATTTTAAGACAAACCTAAGAAACATAAACTTACATACTATAGCAACATAATCAAACTGCTGCAAGACCCAATCTTTCAGTTAATAAACACATAGTATGAATTTTTACAGTCCAAATATTCTTTTTGATGCCTATCACTTCTGCTCCGTTAAGCTACTTACTGCTAATTTATTAAATATGTTTTCTTTTGGGGTGATCTTAGTTGATGGGCTTTAAAAAACCCAGAGCAACAAAAAATATTACAGAAGACGGTTGCTTACAGGGCATCTGCAGGACTCATTTCTATGGTCAGGCCAGTTCCTCTAGGACCAGCTTTCTCGCCGAGTAATCCCCGGTTCTGCGCTCAAAAGTCAGAAAACTCACTTGATTCCAAATTCTAAAAACAAAATTACATTATTACAAAACACGCATTTAAAAAAAAAAAAAAGCAGACTAGCAATAGTGGACGAGTCTCATTTTCACCTAAGTACCTACTGTACTTTTTAAGAGCTAAGAATAGAAAATAGCATATCTCTCGTGCCGTTCTAGTTTATGATTAAGCTCGTGGACCACCTCCCTTTCCCTGTGGGAAGCTGTTAAATTGATGGGCAAAATGTGGTTCTGGTTTAGCACACGAACAACTCTGAGCGAATGTTCAAGGAGCCTGGGCAGGCTACTCTGCAACCGGGAGGCGACCCCGCACTTCCGGCTCAGACAGCAAAGGAACGGGCTTGTTCTGAACAGAGAATGAACGGCCGCACCCATAACGCTAGTGCAAATAAACAGAAACACGTGGTCTGCGGAGAAATAACCTCCGCCGCCAGCGGGACGAGAGGGCAGCATATGTGGGAGGAGAGGCTGCTGGGGCAGAACCTCTCCCACGTACAGATTCGCAGCGCCGGGAATTCAAGCCTCATCAGGCCGCCGCCGCCACCGGACTCTGGGCAGCAGAACGCGGAACCCCGCAGGACTCCTCCCAGCCCACCCAGCCCATTCTATTCAGAGGGTGAGCCACTCAGGGTTTCCGCCCGAGATTCTGCACGACTCCTGAGTTACCCCACTCTTAGGTCTCTCTCCGAAGCTACACCATCGGGACCGAGGCTGTCTTTTACCCGGAAAGGAGTGAGATGCGTGAGCAGAAAAGCAACAGCCCGGCCAGAGCTCGCCTCTGAGATCCGCTTGGACAGAAACCTGAATTCGGCGGGAGCCAGAAGCCAGTTCGCTCCCTCTCGCGATACCTCATTGATGACGTAGGCGCCTCAAGCTCTCTTCGGCTCTCATTGGCTGTCGAGCTCCGTGAGGGAGCTGGGAAACTAGCAGCGAGGCCCCGCCCCCGCACAGGAGCCAATCCCGAGCAGCCGAGGGGACGAACCCCGGAAGCGAGGTTTGCAGCGGTGAGCTCCGCTTGGTAAGGTGGGCAACTCTTCCTGGCTCGTCCTGGCCGCCTGGAGCCACTTGAGACCTCCTGTCCGCTTCTGGGCGGATCACTTGTCGACCCTGCCGGCCGCGTCGCGGGTTCTGGGTGGGGCTGGAGCCGT
>NW_006293232.1:2399391-2401602 GCF_000327345.1 Myotis davidii | reverse complement strand
CCGGGCTGGTGCCTCCTCCGCCCCCGTCACTCCCACTCCCCGGAGGTGCAACTTTGAGACCTTCCGTCTCATAGGCCATTCTCCGCTTCCCTGAGCCGGCGACCCCGGATGGAGCGCATCCGCATGGCTTTGTGCTGACAGCAGGAGAGTCCAGTGCGGTAAAAAAAAAAAGTGAAACTTTTAATTGAGGAAATCTGGGCTTTCGGTTCTATTGAAGTTCCTTAATGGAGGGCAAGTTATTTTCATCTCTCCGAACCTCCGCTCCTAAACCTGTAAAATGGGGTTTATGGCCCCACCTGTCGTGTATGTGTCCATTAGGTTAAAAAACACCTTATTTTTTAAAAAAGCAAAAAAAACCCACCCCACCCTATTTCTCCCTAGTGGAATATCACCAAGTAAGAATCCTGATGGATTTTTTAAAATCCTGAACCAGGGAGTGCACCTGGCTTTAACCATTTAGACTAAATCCACCAAGAAAATTTTATGTGCAATTTACTGTATCCGGAGCAGTAAATTCAAAATTTACAAAAAGAGAGGCGTTATAAAAAGGAGAGGTGGCCCACAAAATCTGTTCTATAAGTTGATATAACTAGTTCATGTTATGTACTGGTGTTTATTGTTTCATGATTAGATGTATGGTCATTTTTGTGTTGCAAAGTTCAGGGCATCGTTTGAGAACAAAGAATAAAGTGAGAACTACTAAAATGTAAAGCAGTTCTGAGAGTGTCTCTCATAGACTGAAAGCTGGACAGGCCTTGGGAATTCTTTAGTAAAATCCTTCTTAACATTTTAAAATGAAATAACACGCCCAGAGAAGGCACTAGACATGGGTGATAGACTTAAACTCGAGTTTAATGCTCTTGGCACTACTAATAAAGTCTACCGCATTAGGATGGTGTACTCTTAAACTTGTAAAAATTAGGTAGAGAGAAATAAGTATCATAGGGGTATGACTAACTCTCCAACTTCTCAGAATCCATTCCAGTCAAAATCAAGTGATGTAGGGCCTTATTTAAATTTAATTCTACAATATTTCTTGCTGTATTTAAGTGGGACATAATTATAAGTTAAATATAGTCCCTGTACTTAAACATATTATATTTTAAGAAGCCAAAAAACAAAAATTAGTGGTGAAATAAGAATATATAGCACAAAAAAATGTAGAATTTGAGAGGGATCTAATTTGAGGATTAAGAACGACTTAATGAAAGACTTAACATCTGAGAAGAGCCTTGAAAAGATAAGAATTCAAACAAATATAGTTGGGAGTCTGAAAAATGGTATTTTTTTTAAAAATGTATTTTTTCAATTACAGTTGACATCCAATATTAGTTTCAGGTGTACAAAGTGATTAGACATTTATATCTTACATAGTGATCACTTCGATAAGTAGAAATGATATTTTTAAAATACTTTTTCTTCTGATTTTCTTTGATTGGTTGAAGTTTAATATGCCGTGTAACTCTTTAAGCTAATACTGATTTATAAATCAGTATGGCAGCCTAGCAAAATAAGCATCACTTCCTCTAGGAAACCTTTTCTAGCCCCTTAGGACTGGGCTAATGGCGGCCCTCCAGAATGCTCATGGTACCTGGACATGGTCCTGTTGTAGCCTTTAACTGGCTGTCTTCCAGTCACTCCAACTTGACAGTAAGCTTCTCGAGGTTACGATGTGGATCTTGTTCATTATTGAATCCCAGTAGCCAGAGACAGGCATTCTATTCATATTTCTTAAACGAAGGCATGAATGACAGCCAAAATTCAATTTCAAAACAATAAGCTAATTAAGAATTATAGTTGTGTATCAGTGAATAGGACTACTTTTCAAGCAATGAGTTTTCCCAAGCCTGAAATTATTTAAGTAGAAATAGGATAACTATTACAGATGTCATGATAAAGATAGGTCTGCACTGAAGACTTTGGGACACATGTCCTTTGAGGGCTATTCTATCTCGAAGGATCCCTGATTCTTTTAAGTAGTTTTTGTTTAGAAGTTTTTGTGTCCTCGCTATAGCATCTAGGTGTCTGTTTTATTAAAATGTGTCTGGTTGCCCTGGTCAATGAGTCAGTTGGATCATCATCCTGTATACTGAAAGGTTGCAGGCTCAGTCCCCTGTCGGGGTACATACCTAGGTTGCAGGTTCTATTCCCAGTTGGGCCACGTACCGAAGGCAACCAATCAATGTTCTCTCTCTCAGCTATGTTTCTGTT
>NW_006293232.1:2380558-2399284 GCF_000327345.1 Myotis davidii | reverse complement strand
CCCTCTCCCTCTCCCTCTCCCTCTCCCTCCCCTACCCCCTCCCTCTCTCCTTCCCTCCCTGCCTCTCTCTATCCCTCTCTCTAACATCAATAAGCATATCCTCGGCTGAGGATTTTTAAAATGTGCCTGTCTTTATTAGTTACAATTTAGAAGCTTCAAGCTTTTATCACTCTTAGCATAATACAACAGTATCTAAACCAATAGGTTCAAAATAAATATACCCATATGTCAGAGATATTGTGGGTTTAGTTCCAGACCACCGCATTGAAGTAATAGTAATCTTTTTGCTGGTGGAGGGTTTTACCTTCAATTTGTTTAAAAAAAAAAATGTGAAGCATGATAAAGTGAAGTATAATAAAATGAGATATGACTGTACAGTTATAATCACTGTCTTAGTAGAAGCAAATAATAACAAAAAAGAAATATTAGGTTATTAAATATATAGATAACTGAAATCCATCAACTCTGATATCTAGTAAATATAAAGGGTATCAATAAACACCAAAAAGTTTAGACAAGGTTTATTTGTGTGTGTGTATTTATAAGACTTATATATGATGTTAATAAAGCCTCAATTACTGTTTTCCTAATCATTTTTTGTTTGTGTTTTCAGATCTTGATGGATAAAATAAAGCAGACATAATTCATCTCTAAAAAGATTACTTATATGCTGGTATTTGAAATGCTTTGTGTGTAGAATAGTAATAAAAATGGAAAAAGAGCAAGTAAATGATGGACAACCAAACCCAGAGAATTCCTTGGACTTTTCTGAACACTTTAATCAACTTGAGTTGTTGGAAACACATGGACATCTTATCCCCACTGGTACCCAAAGTCTCTGGGTAGGGAATTCTGATGACGATGAGGAACAAGATGAAAAGACTGAAGAGTGGTATCAATTCAAAGAAAAAAAAATGGAAAACAATCCAAGCAAATTGCTTCTTTGGGCTGCTGAAAACAATCGGGTAAACAAACAAAAACCAGTTAAGGAAGAAACCATAATATAGTGGGAAAAGTATTAGATTTGGAGCCAGAAGACCTGTCCTTGAGCCTCTATTTGATCTGTAACTCTGGGGAAATCCTATTTCTGAACCTCTATTTTCTTATCAGTAAAAGTGGCCATTTTAATATCTGCCTCTTTTATGCAGGGTTTTGAGGATCAAATGAGGCAATGTACATGAAAGTACATGTTCAGCTACAAAAAGTCAAATTAGGTATTTGGGGGGATTTAAGGATAATTAACTATGAAGATCACAAGCAATCATCTGTATTTTTAAATCATTTATATTGTCAGGATCATCCTAGAAAAAAGTATTATTTAGGAAAAGGAGGATGGGAACTAACATTTGTTGGATACCAACTATACCATATGCCTTATTATTTGATTGAATTCTTTTATATTCCTAAAAATAGGTAATATTCCCTTTTACAGAGTAAGAAATTGAGATTCAGGAATATTAATTTGCCCAGGATCATCCAAGTAGGATGGTCCTACTTAACATCAAAAGTCTGTTCTTCCCATGCAGCCACTTTCACCTCATTTTTCTAAGTCCCCTCATGTGTCTTAATAAACTAATAAGTAAAATGCCTTGCATTTTTGCCTAACTTTTTAACCCAAGAGCACACTGTGTTCCACCACCGGTCCATAGACCAAACTTCCTTGAAACATGTCTTTAGATTGTTTTAGTTAGAAGGAATTGAGTTGTTTAATCTCTAGATTTCTCTGTTACCATTACACTCTGATAAAGAAGTTTATTTTTTAAAGTTTTGTACATTATGTACATTGGTGTGCTGCTCCTCAGAAAAAAAAATCAACCTGTTATGTTTTCTTTATAGTGACATATAAAAGATTAAATATAATTACTCATCTAGGACTAAAGCTTTTATGCAATAAGCCTTAGTTGGACCTGGGAGTAAATATATAGTTTGATATTCAGAGAATCACATTCTTAGAGTCAACAGTTTATGGTTAACACTAACGGGTTCATTCTTAAGTCATTGACCCTCTCCCTCCAAAAATAAAATCTTGTTTTCATTTTAAAGTCATCTGCTAACAAGTTTTTTTTTAACTTCATTAAATCTAACACGACTAGACAGTTTAATTTTCTCGATTTACTGTTTAGTTTTGAGTTGGGTCTTTTAAATATCTCTCTTTTCTTTTCAGCTGTCTACAGTACGGAGACTGCTTTCTGAAAAGGCCACTCTTGTGAACACTAGAGATGAAGATGAGTATACCCCTCTTCATCGAGCAGCCTATGGCGGACACTTAGAGGTTGTCCGTGAGCTAATTGCACACGGAGCAGATGTTCATGCGGTGACTGTGGATGGCTGGACACCCCTGCACAGTGCTTGTAAGTGGGATAATGCTAGAGTAGCTTCTTTCCTACTTCAGCATGATGCAGATATCAATGCCCAAACAAAAGGCCTCTTGACCCCCTTACACCTTGCTGCTGGGAACAGAGACAGCAAAGATACCCTAGAACTCCTCCTGATGAACCGCTACATCAAACCAGGTCTGAAAAACAGCTTGGAAGAAACTGCACTTGACATTGCCAGGAGGACAAGTCTCTATCACTACCTCTTTGAAATTGTGGAAGGCTGCACAAATTCTTCACCTCAGTCTTAATGGTTCTAATCATTTAGTGCCAGTGCCTCCTTCCTGTGAAATGTCAAAAATCCCCATAAGACAAAGTTGACATCAAAAGCCTAACTACACAAATGCAGTGGTACTCGTTATATCCTTCCAAGTGAATTGCCTGACCTTGATGTCAAAATGTATTTGAAAGTTGTTTGGATATATCTTAAATTATTTCTGTGGTTTTTATCAGAAAAATTTTAACTTACTTATACTTAAAAATTTGTCATGGGTTGCACAGAAAACTACTGATATTTTTGGTGCTGATCCAAGGAAAATGTATTTTTAAATATCCCCATCCTGAATTTTTGTTGAGCATTTAGTATAATGACATGTATTTTTATAAGGTAAAGCAACTCAGAATTCAATTTAAAAGTCTTAAATATACTGGTGCAGTTCAGCTATCATAGCCATTTGCTTTCATTTTAAACCATAAGAGCTAACGTAGTGACTTGAATCTTTATAAGTTAATAAAGTCTAGAGCCTAGATCTTTGTGTTTTAGAACCTAGACTTTTAGGAAAGTAGTTAGATGGATGTTTAATCCATGAATGTTATATACTGCCTCTCCTACCACAATTCACCCAGTCCTGAGGACAGTCCTACCTCACCCGGGTCCACCTACGTAATCCTTATTCTACTGGTGAGTTAGCATGACTTTTAGACATGCCTAAAACTAAACCTTGGTCCAAGAGATTGTAATATATCTGCTACCCTGCTGGTTTTACCTGCCTAATCCAGCGGATTTGGGCACTGCTCTTATAGCCTTTCAAGTTCACAGGAAGTACTGATTTTCCAGGGTCCTCTTTTTATACAAACCACACAAAGGCCAAGTGACAAATGAAAAGGAATTCTAGGAGTGAGGGGATGATGATTATATTGGGGCTAGAACCGCACAGTGGCTTGGGCTTTTTTAAAAAGCTACAGTGTGGATAGTGACAAAAGCATAAATATAAATATTCAAAAAAAAGTTTTGAACAACAACAAAAAAGGCCTGAATTCTTTTCTTAACTGTATATAGCATCCTTGACTCCATAGCATATTTGTTCATCTCACATACATTTACTAAGTATCTGCTCTCTCAGTCTCTCCAGCAGCAGTTTCCCATTGACTACCAAGGCCTTCTGTGACTATTCCTGAAGGCTTTTCTCCTATCTTCTCAACACCAGAACTAACACTAGACAAAGGGCACTAAATTAGTGATTCCCTTATTTCAATTATATTTTTTCACTGTCTGTCTATTTTGAATCAGCACTTGTAACCCAACCTAGAGCACTTGTAACCCAACCTAGACTAAGTAATGTTGTTTAATCAAATATGTGTGGCAATTTTTAGATTAGAATAAAATCACATGATCTCTGAAAAGTTCAGGGTAATATATGGACTGAATCATTGTGACAAACAGGTCTCAAGAGTTAGGAGAACTTCAGTTGTTTTGTGATACCTGGCAAGGAGATGTCTGGGTTTCAGAGTATCAGTATCTATGATACAAGGATTTTGGCAGAAAGTGAGAGTTGCTTTGTATTTGATCTGACCCAGATGACAGATACAGCTAATAGACGGTATAACAGGACCCCTCCTATCCCAGTAGACTGCTAAATGAGGCTGCCTGGTTATCCGGAAGGCAAAGAGCCCATGGCTCCTTTCTTAATTGGGAATGAGTTGCATCCATGATTTTATATAAGCTTTCCACTTAAGTGTAGGGCCAAAGAAGCCACCTATTTTCTGATCAGGAGGTGGGTTGACATGTAACTACTTCCTGGTTTTCAGGCCTCAATACTAAACTAGTGCATGGAAATCCCTTCTATCCCTTAGGGCAGAGTTTATGTCATTTGCTTCCTTTATACTTTTCTTAATATTTACTAGACTCTTCTGTCTACAGAAGTCATTCACTAATCACGCTTTTTACTATATTACTTACCTGTACTTTCTAGTTTAAGAAGGCTAAATAACTCAATTTGCAAACAAAATTTTCTCTTATCTTGTACTTAAAAATAAATAAAGTATATGCTTTTCATAACTAAGGCCTTAATTGTGATTAACTTCTATGCCTTTTTTGTGATTGTTTAAGGGACACATCATAATTCATAGGCACACAGTGAAATAAAATGGCTTTGTTATTTTTAATCTTAAATACAATTCTCTGGAAAGTTTACTGGCCTATAACCTACCACAGTGATGGGATTTTGAGTCTAAATGGATGTGTTGGCATTTATCACAATATCCACCACTATGCTAGGACATCGTGATCAAAAGAAACCCAGAGAAGTAGCACGTACTCTGATTCGGTCCCAAATCAAAATGAAACCTCTGTATCAGTTCTTGATTCCCCATCAACACATACACCACCTTCACCCTGCCTAAAATGGCTCTAGGAATTGGAACTTGGAGGTACAAAGCATGATCACAGTCACTGATTATGCCTTTACTATAATAAGTTTATTGTGGAATGCTCTAACCCCTCTGTAGGATGACCAGATGACCATTCAACCTGTGTAATATCAAGTGCTTTCTGCCTAAGGAATTTAAGATTTCTGTTTATTACATTTAGAAAACAGTAAATTAAGAAGTATTGAGTAACTATTAATGATTTAAATTCCTGAAAATATCCCTTTGAAACCCTAAAATTTTACTTTTGGGAACCTAAGTAGAAATAATCTAAATCAGAAACATAATGCGAGCCACCTGTGTAATCTTTCTAGTAGCTGCATTAAAACAAAAACTAATTTATTAAATAATTTTAATAATACATATTTAATCTGACAAATCGAAAATATTCATTTCAACTTGAGATACATATTTTTAAATTATGGAGATATTTTACTTTTTTGGGTAATATAAGTCTTCAAAACAGTGTATGTTTTGTGGCTCATCTCAGTTCAGACTAGCCCCATTTAACTAATGGCTGCTCTAATGAACAGGGTAGGTCCAGACACCTGAAACATTCCCTGGAGGCATAGCAGAATAGCCAGGAGGCACTTTAAACTCTGAGCCAGACAAATGTGGGTTCAAATACGATTGCCACCTGTACGATTGCCACCTGTGTGTGACTTCGGGCAAATAAACTCGGTTTTCTCATATGTGAAATGGAGATAATATCTATCTTGTTACAGTTTTGTAAGGAATATATGAGCTATAATATGGATGAGATGCCTATTACATGGTAGGTTTGCAATAAAAGAAAAATGGTATTGAGTAGTTCTCTTACCCAGCATTTCAATCAGAAATGCCCTTCCTGCTTTAGGTATTTGCATCCTTGAATATCCCAAAGCTCTACCTTTATATTCCTGTGGTTCCTCTCATGACTTTCCAGTAAAATGTGCAGCATAGCATCCAAACTCCTCCACACCTTGAAGAAATGCCTACCTCATCTTCCAAGGTCCCTGCTAGGTGTCAACAGTATCCAACAGAAGAGAGAACTCAGGAAGTAAGCAAAATAAGGCAAATGAAGTTCAGCAAATAATTACAAGGACTTAAAGATAATGAGATTCTGAGAGAAAATGTATTTCCAGAATGGATCCAGAGCCTGGGAACTGAGAATGGCTTATTGCTCTTTCTATATGCAGCTTCTCAATGCCTAGCAGATGAGTTGCTCTTTAAATCCATACCTAATTTTTTTTCCCCCTTTTAAGGTGGGTCTTGTTAACACTAAGCAAATGGAATAAAAATGCAAAAGCATTTGTCATTGATCGCTTTAATTATCCAATCAAAACTTAGGTAAATGTAATGGTTCTTGCTAGGAATTTAATGACATAGAAATAACCATGACCTCCAGAGGAACTCAGAGTAGCAGGATATGTAGGCCAGAAAAATCTGCTTAATGAAATGTATAGCCTATAAAAATCTAAGAGCAAGGGGTTACCTAATTGTTTTCTTCCTTCTCTTTGTGTTATAATAGGTTCAGCATTTCATCTCTACTAGATGTAAGTACTTGAAAATTAGGAAAACATCACTGGATTAATGTGAGTTCTTGAGAGCACTGTGTCCTGAACAGTCATTAGAGTTCCCTTTTCAGATATAACTGCCTTAAACAGAAGCAATTTTTAGTAATCAAAAAAATTAGAAAGTGAGCCTGCCATTATTTTAAAAATCAGATGCCTCTCAGGGCTTTTCACACTCCAATTTAATAACTCACATAGAAAGCATATCCCGATTGAAGGGTCGACTCTAGACCAAGATGTAGCTGTGCTATGAAAATCATACTAAGAACTGATATAAGAAACAGATCCGAATTCATCGAGAAAGGTAATCGTATGTCAGGGTTTCTCACACTGTTGACATTGGAGCTAAATAGTTCTTTGTTGTGGGGGCATCCTGGGCATGGCAGAATCTTTAGCAGCCTTCTTGGCCTCTACTCACTAGATGCCAGTAGCACCTCCCACTCCTCCTCCCCACTTAAGACAACCAAACACGTCTCCAGACATTGCCAAATGTTCCCTGCTCTGTCATCAAAAATCTCTAAGGCAGGAGATTTCATTATTTGGCTAGCCTCAAAGTTGTTCTATTAACATGCAATTAAATTTTATTTAAAGCATGTTTTTCTTAGAGACCAAATATCCATCAGTGTACACTCAAACTCTAATCATTGATTCTATATTAAGTTTTTAGTATTTTATTAATGAGGTCATTTAAACATTTCAAAATTGGCTAAAACATACAATTAGAAAAAGAAAGCACTTCAATATTGAGTGTCATTTGTAAGAAAAACTCACTCCCTGCTCCTAGATTTGGCCTCTAGGAGAGTTACCCCTTAGGTCGGATTAGTTTATTTTTAGAGAAATTCTTACTTCTGGGTATTAATGGAGATGATAATCAAATTCTGATTTTTAATAGGTTACACCACTACAAATGTAAATTTTTATTGCATTGTTGAATAAAACGCTACCAAGTTGATAACACAGGCTTTTTACTTCTAGAAGGAAAAGAATAAACAAAGCCAACAGCCTTTGTCAGAGGAAAATGAGATGGGAAGAGAGCTAGCCGGTTCCAGGTATAAAACCACTGGGGAGTTAGACAATACTGTCTTAATGCCATCACTGATGTAAAATTCTTTTAGTTTGTTATTTAAATATAAAAATAATGTGGTGTAACTAATTTTGGCAATTATTTTCACTTTAAAATTCCAAGATGAAATATATCAAAATCATAATGTAAAAAATATTTCACATTTGTTCAACAGCCTTCCCCAATCATCATTTATATGATGCATGAATGAAATACTCTCCTCTGATCTTATTTATGAAAGTTCTTATATATCCAAGATGTGACATACTGACACACTGTAATAATATTAACAGCTAACTATTGAGTGCTTACTGTGTGTTATTGGTGCTCACATGTTATCTCAGGAGCCTCACAATAACCCCATGAGGTAGATGACATGATAGAAATGAGGAAATTAAGCTTATGGAGGCCAAGTAAATTGCCTGTGTTCATGAAGTAAGTTTCCAGTAAGCTCACGTTCATCAGTGGGGTTCTTGAATGTTAATATCCATGTATCACTGGGTAGTCTATCAAATAATCATAACAAAGATTCCATTTTCTTTAGTATTATTTTTATGTAGTTTATGGTAGTGTTTAAGATGTAAAAATTACCATTAGAAGCAAATTGCATTTTATGGCATAAAATATAAATATACAAATGTTTCATTAAATCATTAGTGCCAGAGCAATTTTTAAAAAGAATAATAAAGTTGGGGAATTTATAGAACCTGGTTTCAAAACTAATTGTGAAGCAGCAGTTTTAAGACAGTGTGAATAGACATATATAGATCAACAGGAATAGAGTCTAGAAATAGATCCAGATATGAATGATCAATTAATGTTTGACAAAGCATCTAAGGATTTCAATGAGAAATTCCCTTAAAGAAATAGTGCTGGAACACCTGAATATCTACTTGGGGAAAAATTAATTCATTTATAGACCCCAGATCTGTGGTTGCCTGGTGACAGGGACGGAAATTGGACTGGAGAAGGGCAGGAAAATGTTTTCTAAGTGGTGGAAATGTTCTGTATCTTCATAGTAGTGGTAGTTTTGCAGATGTATACAACTGCCCAAGTCATTAAATTCTATACTTAAATGGAATTAAGTTTTTGTACATTAAGTTATTCTTCAATAAAATTGATTTTTAAAAGTAGCTATCCAGCAACGACTAATTTCATCCTTCTGTTCTTTTCCACGGCAAGTAGGGACTTATGAGGGTCTCTCCATCAGATTTTAGGAGTATATATTCCTCAGGGGCTGCAGAGTCCTATGAATTATAAAAAAGAAGAAAAAAGATTTCATTAATTCACTGGAATTTTTAAAGCCCATTGTAACTGGAAGGAACCGTTTATCCATTAAATAGTAGAGTAGGAAACAAACTAATTTAAAATAGTCCATTTGGCAACACTCAACAAATTTGAAAAGATGGCTTACTTATTATAAGAAGGATTTTGTTGACTTTAAAATAATTTAGATCAGGAATGTTAGAATCTAGGATACCAAAGTGATTCTAGCATCTACTTTTCTGGAGGAAAAACAATAGCATTAAGAATCCATTGTTATTCAGTTGCCCTGTTAAGCAGAAGAAAAGACTGAAGTGACATCTGGAGATGTGTTCAAAATTTATAAAATTAACCACAAAATATAAAAATTAATCCACCTAGTTTATACTAATGTACCAATAACTAACAAGTATATAGAACCGATACAATTTGTAACTTATTACAAGAAAATTTTAGTCTTTGGTTTTGCCTCCATCTATTGGTCATATTAGTGTTTTACATTTAATTAAAATGAAAATAGGATAAGCCATTCTGATGTTTTTGCTGTTCATTTTTTTTAATAAAAAAGTAAAGAAAATTGTAACCACATTTTCTAGATAAAAACAGTGCATTTTATACTTATTTTTATCAATAATTTGTTCCTAAAAAACTTAAAAATGGTGTATAATTGAAACACATATAATAATTAGAAATAGAAAATCAAAAGCCATTTAGAAGGAGAAAGAAGGAAATAAACCATTTAAATTAATATAGTTACTGCAATTAACAGTTAACTTATCTCCAAGCTGTTTGATATTGGATACAAAAAAAAAATAATTGCATAATTCCTTTTTATTTGATCAAAGCAAACAGCACTTTTTTAAAAGTAAAACTTTCAGACTAATTTTTTAACAAATATGCTTAATAGTTGTATAATTTCATAGAGGTATAGAAAACAGTAGTTCAAAAATCTCAGTGAATTCTACAAAATAAACACACACATGTAACTACAACCCAATCTAGAGACAGAACAAAACCAGCACCCCAAACTCTACTTTGTGCTCCCTCTCAGTGCTCCTTCAAAGGCAATTTCTGTCACCATCATTTCATTTTGCCTGCATAAGTAGAATCATTTGTTATGTATACTTTTGTGTTTGTTTTTTTCAGTCAATATGACATCTATTGAGATTCATCCATATTTTTGCATGTAGCAAAGGGTTTTTTTGTTGTATTCTGTTATATGAACATACAGTATTTTATAAGTACATTTTGTTGATTTTTTTAAAATAGGAAAGAAAGGGCTGCTCTTTCTTTTTTTAAAAAAAAGTATATTTTATTGATTTTTTACAGAGAGGAAGGGAGAGGGATAGAGAGTTAGAAACATCCATCAGCTGCCTCCTGCACACCCCCTACTGGGGATGTGTCTGCAACCAAGGTACATATGCCCTTGACTGGAATGGAACCTGGGACCCTTCAGTCTGTAGGCCGACGCTCTATCCACTGAGCCAAACCAGTCAGGGCCATTTTGTTGATTTTTGAAGGGCCTTTGAATTCTTTTCAGTTTGGGGCTTTTTGAAAAAATATCACCTGGGGATATTTTTTTGTTGCTCTTTTAGAGAGAGTGGGAAAAAAGAGGGCAAGAGACAGAAACATGGATGTGAGAGAAACACATCAATTGGTTGCCTCCTACAAGGGCCCTGACCAGGGCCCAGGCTGGGAGGAGCCAAGGTACATGCCCTTGACCGGAATGGAACCTGGGACCCTTTAGTCTGCACTCCAATTCTTTATCCATTGAACCAAACCTGCTAGGGCCAGATTGGGGCTTTTATGAATAGTGCTGGTAGGAACATTCTAGAATATGGTTTTGGTGTGCACATTATACACCTCTGTATATACCTAGTGTTAGGACTGTTAGTCCAAAGGATATATTTATATTCAGTTTTAGTAAATACTGTCAAAACAGTCCTCCAAAGTCGTCGTACCAATTTATACTCTCAGCAGCGATGAATGAGAGTTCCAATTGTCCATATCCTCCCAAACCTTCTTACTGCCACCTTGTGGGGGTGGTTTTTATAATGGCCATTCTAATAGTCATGTAGTAATATCTCATTGCACATTTAATTTTCAATGTTTTTTAATTTCCTTATGTGGAGCAAGTTTTTGGATACTGATTGGCCATCTGCATCTCCTCTTTTGTGAAGTGCTTGTTCATCTTTCTCCATTTTCTTATTGGATTGTATGCCCTTTTCTTATTGATTTTTATAATCAATTCTTTATATAACCTGGATACTAGTCATTTGTTGGATATAGGGATTGCAGAAATGTTCTTCCAGTCTATGGCTTGCCTTTCTATTTTCTTAATGGTGATTTTAATGAAGAGAATATCCTAATTTTAATGACCTCTAATTGTCAATTGTCATTATGGTTAGTGCTTTCTGTTTTCTACTTAAAAAATGCTTGCCTACCCCAAGATCATGAACATATTATCTTCTAGCTTTAGCATTTTACCTTTAGTGAAATATTCATTTTGAGTTTATATTTGTGTTTGATGTGTGATAGGAGTCAAGATTTACTTTTCCCCATAATAATAGCTAGCTTATCCAATATCACCTATGAAAAAGACCATCCCCTCTTCCCGCCCCTTTCCCCCACCCCCCTCAGTGACAACTTTGTTATATATCTGGTGATCATGCATGGTTTGGTCTGTTTCTATTTTGTTCCATACCTAAGTTTTAATACTATAGCTTGACAGTAAGACTTGGTATCTGGTAGTGTAAATATTTCAACTTTGTTTTTATTCTTCAAGGCTGTTTTTGCCATTCTTGGCCCTTTGTATTTACTTGTACTTCTCAATTTTAGAATTCCCTTGTCAAATTCTATTTTTAAAATAACCCTGCTGAGATTTAGATTGGAGTGATAGATCAATTTGAGAACAATTAACATAAAATTTTCAATTCTTGAAAATAATATATTTCTCCATTTACTTAGGTATTCATTAAATTTTTTTGATAATATTTTAGAGCATTTGGGTGCAGTTCTTTTTTTTTAAATATATATTTTATTGATTTTTTTACAGAGAGGAAGAGAGAGGGATGGAGAGTTAGAAACATCGATGAGAGAGACACATCGATCAGCTGCTTTCTGCACACCTCCCACTGGGGATGTGCCTGTAACCAAGGTACATGCCCTTGCCCAGAATCGAACCTGGGACCTTTCAGTCTGCAGGCCGACGCTCTATCCACTGAGCCAAACCGGTTAGGGCGTGCAGTTCTTTTTTTTTCTTAGATTTATTCTTATGTATTTGGTGGCTTTTTGATACTATTATAAATATGTTGTTTTTTATATTCTATTTTCTATTTATTTGTAAATTTTATTTTTCTTTGTTAACTGTGTATCCAGTATATTAATAAATGTACTCTAATAGCTTATCTATGCATTCATGTGAATTTTCTATGTGCACAACCATGTTGACTGATAGTAAAGACAGTTTCATTTCTTCCTTTAAAAAATTTTCATGTAGTAAATTACATTGCTTGATTTTCAAATGTTTAACAAACTGCATTTTTAGAACAATCACAACTTTATTATAATGTGTTATTCTCTTTTAACATGCTGGGTTATATTTGCTAATATTTTATTTAATATTTGAATCAGTTTTCATGAGGGAGATTGACCTATACTTTTACTTTTTTGTAGTGTTCTTTCTGATTTTGACATAAAGATGAGTTGAGAAGAGTTAACATTTTTTTTTTAGCTCTTGGAATAGTTTGAATAGGATTGGTGTTACAATATGTGTAAATGTTTGGAAGAATTCAATAGTGAGGCTTTATGTTTCCTTTGTGGAATAGGTTTTAATTTTGAATTCAATATCTTTAATAGTTATATTTCTATATAAACTTCTATTAAAGTGATATTTCTTCTTGTGTCTATTTTAAAAAGTTGTGTTTTTAAGTGAATTGTCCACTTCATCAAAATTGTCAGATTTACTAACATCAAATTACTTATAACATTATTATCTTTTAAATTTCTATAAGCCATTAAGGAATCATTCAAGGAATACATATTAAATGAACAAACAATGCAGAAAAAAACGGAACTGCTTGAGATACAGACACACCTACTTTGTGTGCAGGAAATCCCTTGGATACTGTGGAGCAGTTTGAAATACATTGAATGAGGTGATCTCTAGGCTTCTTAAGGCTCCAAAGCTCTATGACTGTGATGTTCAACCAGCAGGCAGAAATGTAGGATTGGAGTCAGGATAAAGATTGAATCTGGAGATATTTAAAAGGCTTAGCACCTTCAGGTGATAATAAAAGTGTTGGAATTGAGTGAATTAGTAAAAGGAGAAAAAAGAGCAAAAATGGAATTTGAAGGAATGTCTACACTAATGAGGTTCAAATTCTAAAAATAATGATGACAGCAAGGGAGACATTACCACTAGAGAGGTAACTGGAACATCAGGAAAAGGCAGTTTTGAAAACCAGAGGATGCTTTCAAGAAAAATGGGGTATAAATCATTGTCAAATGCTGTTAGAGAGGCCAAGAGATATGAGAAAGCATAGCTTTATTTGGGGATTAATAGGTGCTCAGTGACCTTCAAAAGACTAAATTTAATAATATGGTGAGGTTGGAAACAGACTGTGGGAAGTGAAAAAGTGGATTGGGTGTGAGCAACTGGAGACCAAATATAAAAGATCTTGTTAAGAAAATAGGCCACAAAGGAAAAGAAGTAGAATAATACAGGCTTGGGATATTTAGCATGGCAAGGATTTTGTATATTTTTTACTAGGAAACAAAAATCAATATACAGAAGATAGCTAATAGAAATCTGGAGGAGATTCAAGTAGACGGGGAACATACAGAATGGGACAAAATAATTGCAAATCAAATATCTGATAAGGGTCAATATCCAAAATAGAGAGATTTGCTCACCCACACTCATTAAAACCTTACTCAGAATAGCCAAGAGGTGGAAGCAACCCAAATGTCCATCAACAGATGAATGAATAAAGAAAATGTAGTATATACATAAAATGAAATATTATCAAGCCTTTAAAAAGAAGAAAATCCTGCCACATGCTAAGAAAGGGATGATTCTTGAGGACATGGTGCTAAATGAAGAAGCCAGTTCACAATATCACATGACTTTACTCATATGAGATCTAAAGTATTCAAACTCACAGAAACAGAAAGTAGAACGGATTGTTGCTGGAGGCTGGGAGAAAGGGGAAATTGGGAGTTAGTCTTCAGTGGGTATAAAGTTTCTATTTTGCAAGATGAAAAAGTTCTAGAAAGCTGTTACACAACAATGTAAATATATGTAACACTTAAACTATTAGTCATATAAAAAAGAAAGTTTAAAATGTTTGTGATTCTCAGAATGCCCTAAATGGCCTCATAGATTAATTTTACAAGTAAAATGTTATAAAACAGATTTATAAAATAAGTATTTAAAAAGATAATTGTTTAAACAAAAATAACCATTTTTACAGAGTTTATAACATATCTAAAAGTAAAATGTATGCCAATAATTATAATAATGGCTGGGAGGAGAGAAATAGAAGGTCCTAAAATATACCTAAAGTGGTATAATATCTCTTGAAGGTAGTTTGTGAAAAGTTAAAGATGTATACTATGAACACCAAAGCAACCACTAAGATAATACACAAAGAAGGTAATCTTCATGATAAAAACACTCAACAGTCTAGGAATAGAAGGGAACTTCCTTAACCCAATTAAGGGCATCTATAAAACTCAAAACTAACATCCTAACTTACTGGCGAATGTTTTTCCTCTGAGATCAAAAACAAGACAAAAATGTCGACTCTCACCACTTCTATTACATTGTACTGGAAATTCTACCCAGTGCAATTAGGCAAGAAAATAAAAGGCATCCAGATTGGAAAAGAAAGAAAAGCACATCTATTTACAGATAATATGATCTTATATATATAAAATCATAAAGGAATCCATTGAAAAAACTACTAGCACTAATAAATACATGAGCAATTTTTCAGGATACAAGATCAATGTACAAAAATAAATTGTCTTTCTAAACATTGTCAGTGAGCAAACTGAAAATTAAGAAAATTTTATTTACAATACCATCAAAAAGAATTTTAAAACTTTGGAATAAATTTAACAAAAGAAATGCAAAACCTTTGTTCTGAGAACTACAAACATGATGAAAAAAGCACTAAATTGTTACTGAGCACCAAAGTTGGAGGCTTCACACTTTTTTATTTTAAATGTACCAGAAAACTATGTTAACTGTGACATTCTGGTATTGGCATTAAGGATAGACATATAATCAATGGAATAGAATTGAGAGCCCAGAAATAAACCTTCCCATTTATGGACCATTGACTTTTGACAAGGGTGTCAAGACAATTCCATGGAGAAAATAAATAGCTTTTTCTCTAAATGGTGCTGGCAAGACTGGATATCCACATGCAAAAGAATGAAGTTGGACTCCTACATCACAGTATAATGTTAATACAAAAGTTAAAATGGTCGAAGACCTAAATACAGGGTGGGCAAAAGTAGGTTTACAGTGGTGAATATGTGAAATAGTTCATTCTTGTATTATTTTTTAATTATTGTATTATTTTCCATACAACTGTAAATCTCATTTTGCCCCACCTTGTGTAAGAGTCAAAACTATAGAACTCTTAGAAAAGAGCATAGGGCCCTGACCAGTTTGGCTCAGTGGCGTCAGCCTGTGGACTGAAGAGTCCCAGGTTCGATTCCAGTCAAGGGCATGTACCTTGGTTGCGGGCACATCCCCAGTAGGGGGTGTGCAGGAGGCAGCTGATGGATGTTTCTCTCTCATGGATGTTTCTAACTATCCTCCCCTTTCCTCTCTGTAAAAAAATCAATAAAATATATTTTAAAAAAGAAAAGAGCATAGGGGAAACATCTTCATGATACTGAATTTATCAATAATTTCTTAGATATGACACTAAAAGCATAAGTATCAAATGAAAAAATATATAAGTAGGGACTACAGCAAAATTAAAACATTTAAAGGACTCTTATCAACAAAGTGAAAAGACAACCAATGGAATGGGAGAAAATATTTAAAACCATACTTATCATAAGAGATTAATACCCAAAATATATAAAGAACTCCTACAACTCAACAACAAGGAACACAATTCAAAATGGGTAAAATACTTGAATAGACATTTCTCCAAGAAAAATGTACAACTAGCCTATAAGCATATGAAAAGATGCTCAACATCACTAGGCATTAATGGAATGCAAATAAAAACAACAATGAGACACCACTTCACCCTAATTAAGATAGCTAGGCATTATGAAAGGAGAGAGAGAGAAAGAGAGAGCAAGAGGAGAGAACAAATGTTAGCAAGGGTTAGAGAAATTGGAATCCTTGTGCATTGCTGGTGGGAATGTAAAATTGTACAGTGATTTGAAGAAGTTTGATGGTTCTTCACAAAGTTAAACATAGAATTACCATATCATCCAGCAATTCAATTTCTAGGTACATACTCAAAAGAATTGAAAGTAGGGGCTCAAACAAGCAAGTTGTACTAATTTTCACATTGTGGCATTATTGGAAATTGGCAAAAGGTGGAAATGTTTAATCCAAATGTCCACCAACAGATGAACAGATAGACAAAATGTGGTATATAGTACATACAATGGATATTATTCATCCTTAAAAAGAATGCAATTTTGACACATGCTAAGCATGGATTTACTTTAAAAACATCTATGCCCTACCAGGGGTGGGCAAACTTTTTGACTCGAGGGCCACAATGGGTTCTTAAACTGGACCGGAGGACCGGAACAAAAGCATGGATGGAGTGTTTGTGTGAACTAATATAAATTCAAAGTAAACATCATTACATAAAAGGGTACGGTATTTTATTTCAATAGTTTTATTCATTTCAAACAGGCCGGATCCGGCCCACGGGCCGTAGTTTGCCCACGGCTGCCCTAGCCGGTTTAGCTTAGTAGATGGAGCGTTGGTCTGTGGACTCAAGGGTCCCAGATTCTATTCCGGTCAAGGGAACATGTCCAGGTTGCGGGCTCGGTCCCCTGTGGAGGGGCATACAGGAGGCAGCCAATCAATGATTCCCTCTCATCATCGATGTTTCTATCTCTCTCTTCCTCTTCTTCCTCTCTGAAATCAATAAAACAGGGGTCCTCAAACTACGGCCCGCGGGCCACATGCAAATACAAATATTGTATTCCTGTTTTGTTTTTTTACTTCAAAAGAAGATATGTGCAGTGTGCATAGGAATTTGTTCATAGTTTTTTTTTAAACTATAGTCCGGCCCTCCAAAGGTCTGAGGGACAGTGAACTGGTCCCCTGTTTAAAAAGTTTGAGGACCCCTGCAATAAAAAGTACATTTTAAAAAATATGCTAAGTGAAACAAGATAAATACAAAAGGAAAAATACTGTATGAGTCCACTTATAAGAGGTATCTAACGTAGTCAAATTTATAGAGACAGAAAGCAGAATAGAGGTTACCGGGGGCTGGGAGAGGAAGAAATTGGGAATTTGGGTTTAATGGGTACAGAGTTTCTGTTTGGGACAATGAAAAAGTTCTGGAAATAGATAGTGATGATGGCTATACAACATTGTGAGTGTACTTAATGCCATTGAGTTTACACCTAAAATTCTTAAAATAGTAAGTTTTATGTTATCCATATCTTATCACAATAATAATAAAGCAGTTAGACCCCCAGGTCCCTCATTCTAAGCAACTAGATGGATGACTCCACCCCAGATGATGACTGGAGGTAATGCTCTGGAGGAAGTCAAACGGGCTCTCCAGACTGGAAGATATAAAGCACAATTGGAGGAAGGACCACCACATTGAAACAGGGTTATTTCATACTCAGTCTTCGGTTCTCTTCTACCACTCACTTCCCAGGGTGCTGGCACCAGAATGAAGATACCCTCCAGGAGAGAGACAAAAGGGGTCACCTCATGGAGAATCTGAGCAGTTCGAGAGATTGATCTTAAAATAGACATCAGGGGTTCCCCAACTAACCAGTCCAGACAGATAAACCATCAGTGAAACTTCCAGTCAATAATCTCCACCTGTATGTACAGGTTCATATTCTGCACTACTAGGCAGGGCAAGATGGTAAAGGATCACCTTAAGAGAGAGGAAAGCTACTAAGACAGAAACAAACAAAAAAAACAGGAATAGATAACTTGGAGGAGGCAGCAATTATACAGGGGAAAAGGTTGGAAATTAAGTATATTATTAATATCCTCAGATAGTATAATATAAAGAAAGTCAATGTGTTATATAAAAAGGAATAATCAGAGCCCTAGCTGGTTTGGCTCAGTGGGTAGAGCGTTGGCCTGTGGACTGACGAATCTCTTCAGTGGGTAGAGCGTTGGCCTGTGGACTGAAGAATCTCTGGTTTGATTCCAGTCAAGGGCACGTGCCCAGGTTGCAAGCTCAATCCCCAGTTGGGGGCATGCAGGAGACAGCCAATCAAGGATTCTCTCATCATTGATGTTTCTGGCTCTCTCTCCCTCTTCCTTCCTCTCTGAAATCAATAAAAATATATTTTTTTTAAAAAGAACTAACTCTGAGAAATTAAAAACATGATAGCAGAAATGAAAAATTGAATGTTTGGAAAATAATGAGGAATCTCCCAGAATGTAGTGCAAAAATCTACACTAATAAAAGACAAACATGCAAATTGACTGTACCTTCGCTACACCTTAAGCCATGCCCACCAGCCAATCAGAGCGACTATATGCAAATTAACCCAACCAAGATCACAGCCGGCAGCCACGGAGCTGGCGCAAGCAGGAGGCTTGGTTGCCCCAATGATGGAGGAAGCCAAGCTT
>NW_006293232.1:2377699-2380174 GCF_000327345.1 Myotis davidii | reverse complement strand
TATGGCTGCCAATACAGCAGTGGTGGTGGGAGCCTCTCCTGCCTCCTCAGCAGTGCTAAGGATGTCCAATTGCAGCTTAGGCCTGCTCCCCGTTGGCAAGTGGACATCCCTGAGGGCTGCCGGGCTGCCAGAGGGATGTCTGACTGCCAGCTTGGGCTCGATCCCCCCGGGAGTGGGCCTAAGCCAGCAGGTGGACATCCTCCTAGGGGTCCCAGACTGTGAGAAGGCATAGGATGGGCTGAGGGACCGCCCCCCTAAGTGCACAAATTTTTGCACACCGGGCCTATAGTACAAATATAAAATAGGTCAGAAAATTAGAGAACAAATCAGGAGATCTAACATTCAAATAACAGGGTTCCAGAAAGAACAGAGAAAACAGACACTGCAATAAAATGATTTTTTTTAAGTTTCTAAAGTGAAGGACATGAGTTTCTAGGTTGAAATGATCTACTGAATGCCCACTAAAATGGTTGAAAATTTGACCCATATCAAGGTGTATCATCATGAAGTTTCAAACCAATGAAGACAAAGAGAAGATTCTCCAAGTTTCTAGAAAGAAAAAACAGGTTCTATACAAGAGATGAGGAATAGGATGACTGCAGAATTGTATGGTAACAGTGGATTCCAGAAGACCATGGTGCAATGACTTTAAAATTCTGAGGAAAAATTATTTCCAATTTAGAGTTCTTTATCCAGCTAGACCCCTACTTTAATAGAAAGTAAAATAAAGACACTTGTAATCCTGTAAGGACTTGGACCTTTTATCTCCCATAGACCAGTTATCAAAGGGCAACTGGAGATACGGTCTTCCAAATATGTGACTCAACCAAGAAAGAGAAAAAGATGGGATGCACAAGTAAGGGATCCAGTTCAGGCGAGGTATGATGGTGAAGGGAAATCCTTAGACAGCAGCTGTGCAGCCACAGGTATACAGAGCAACCAACCAGTCTGGACTCTGAAGAGACTTTCTAGAAAAGATGAAATGGATAGAATTCCTCATGTGTTTGAACTTATTAAAATATTTACAGCCCTGGCAGGCGTGGCATAGTTGGTTGGGTGTCCTCTCGTGCATGGAAAGATTGCCGACTCAATTTCTGGTTAGGGCACATGCCTGGGTTGCGTCTGGATCCCCAGTGCAGGAGACAGTGATGGATGTTATGTTCTCACATCAATGTTTCTCTCTCTCTCCTACTCCATTCCTCTCTAAAAATCAATATATTCTTCTTTTAAAAAAAGATTTACACAAGGACGAAGAGTGTGGGAATGGATTAGTGATATGGACATTAAAAATCAGGCAAATTAAAAAACAAGGCAATTATTAACTCCAGAAAGGAAAAGGATGTGACTTGGCATGGCTGTCACTGGAGTTTACATAGTCATGATTATGTAAAATGCTCCAGCCAAAATGTCAGCTTATCCGTATTAGGAGGTGAAGGAGGCAGTAAGGATATGAATGGATGGTGAGCATGAATGATTGCTAACTTCTTGTCTTCCGTGGTAGAAAATCAACATACACCTAACATTGAAAAATAAGAAGCAGCAAAAGGAGCACTTGGTTATATGGTTGTAAATAGTACGTTATCAGCCAAAAGAAGTGAAGGTGGCTGCCTCTGGGGTGAAATGGAGGCAGATGGGGTCCCCTGTATTTGTTACCAGCCTTGTAGAACTATTTAACTCTGTAAAATAATGCACATTTAGCTTTCATAAAATTAACACAGCGTAATTCCCTCATTTATATGGCTGTCAACACACACACACACACACACACACACACACACACACACACAACCGCCCAAACAAATAAAAGCAACAAAACTCTCGGTTTTCCCATTTGCTATCAAATCAAATTTTTCTGAATTTGATTTCCTCACCTGTAAAATTGGTTGTTATATAGATTGAAATGGAGTGTGAATACAAAAGTGCTTGGAAACTACAAGAGTTGTTTAACAACAACAACAACGATTAAAAACTTAGAATCCGAAAGTTGGGACTCCTCAACATTCATTTATTCCATCACGTTCTGTGTGTAGCAGGGAGCGAGACGCCATAGAGCATAACCTTACCCTCAACCCACCTGCCCAGTACCTGCCCCCCGCTCCTACTTGTTCTGGGTGGCGATCTATTCTTTGGGCTTTGGTGCTAGACTTTTCTGAATTCGGATGCCCGCTGCGTTGACTGGCCTCGGACCTTTTCCTTAGCTTTTTCTGAATCTTAGTTTCCCTACCCGGGAATAGTAGAGCCTCTCTTGCCAAACTGATGTGTGGAGCAAAGGAGAGATTGATGGCAAATCCTTTGCTTTGGTCAGTAGCTAAGCGCGGCGGGCTAACTTCAGCGCCTCCTTGGGCGCGCAGGACGCCTGGGGCCAGGGAGAAGCCGGCTGAGAGCTGCTGGGGGCGGGGAAGATCGCAGTCACTATGGCAACCGGAGACGCCTCGCGTTCTCGGCCTCCTGCGGCGAAGCTGGGAAGGCCAGCCG
>NW_006293232.1:2375869-2377484 GCF_000327345.1 Myotis davidii | reverse complement strand
ATATATGTAAAATTTATACACAGAAACATGTAGATCATGTTTGCCAATTCCTTCATTTTACAGACCAGGAAACTGAGGTCTAGCCTAGAGGAAAGGAAGTGACTCTTCCATGGTCACTCAGCCAGTGCTGGAGAAATACTTCTGAAGCATCCATCTTCTATAAAAACTGCTGTTTGAAATTTTAACCCTGCCATTTTGGCTCCTGTAAATGCTTGCTGGCTTAAATAATAAGGAAAATAAGACTACTCCCAATCCAGAGAGGCCATAAACCTTCCCCAGATGAAGCTATCAGTGCTGGCACCAGGCCAGGCTTCCTTTGGTTGAGGTCTCAAAGCCCTTAGGTCTCTTTAAGAACTTGCAAAGGGGACTGGAAAACCCCATATTTGGGAGACAAAGAAGGTAAAAAGATATAAATAGGGAAACTTCCTCCATGTTGGGGCCCAGAATTTGAAATACAGTTTTCTCTCGGCCCGCGCGTAATAATAATAATAATGATAATAATAATAATAATAATAAAATCTAACTCCATCTCTCTAAGCATTGCTTGGTTCTTCTCCGGTCTTCTGTAACACTTCAAACACGTACACTCATCTCTTGGACTTTCAGTCCATAAATTACTACCTAATCCTTTTAGAATCTCACAATTTTAGGCCACGTTTCACCCTGCTGTCTCCTCCCTGCCCTGCCAAACGCACAGAAGGCAGTTCTGGTCCACAGTCACAGCCGATGCCGTAGTCGCTTGAGTCTGCGCCACGTCGCAGTGCTCATCCATATTGTTCCATGGATTTACAGATGTTTCCCAGCCCCTGGCGCCCCACAGGTTTTCAGCAGGTGCTAAGGAATGATGAGGGTGAAGATAATAAGCCTAAGAGGTTGAAATCCCAGCGGTTTCCAGCCCTTCTGCAGCTCCTTGTTGCGTCTCTGGAGAGCTGTCTCCATTCCTGCAGCTACCTCCCAGCTCAGCGGTTCCCCAGAGGGAGAGTTGGGCTGAAGAGGCTCAGTCTCCCGCCCAGGGGATCACACACAGTCCTCCTGCAAGACCTCATTAAGAAGCCCCAAAACCTCTGCCTCCTGGTGAAAGGGCCTCTTCCCTCAGCATCAGCTTCCACTATAACTGATGATATGCATTATTTCTCTGCACTCAGAGGCCTTGCAGTGGTTCTCAACCTTCCTCATGGCGCGACCCTTTAATACAGTTCCTCACGTTGTGGTGACCCCCAACCACAAAATTATTTTCGCTGCTACTTCATAACTGTAATTTTGCTACTGTTATACATCGTAATGTAAATATCTGATATGCAGGATGTATTTTCATTGTTCGCAACCCAGAGGTTGAGAACCGCTGCCTTAGAGCAACTTAATTCAGTATATGGAAGTATTTAGTATATTTAAATAATTCCTTATTTTGACAAAGTTCTTATCTGGGACTTTTCTCATTAAAGATGCGAATTTAAAGAGGTTCTTTATTCCTGTGGCTGTAGGTGTAAAAGGTAGAATTAACCATTCACTCATCAACTCAACAAATACTGAGTCCTTACTTCACGCCAGGCATTGGGCAAGTTGCAGGGAAGTGAGTAATGAATTGAGGCAGGAGTCTAAACTTCCTGGAAGAGAC
>NW_006293232.1:2374849-2375633 GCF_000327345.1 Myotis davidii | reverse complement strand
ACATTATACTTGATTACTTACATTGAAAAACCCTGAAAAGGAATATGGACATCTTTGTGTCAGATATTGTACCATAGTACACATCCAGTCTTCCGATGCTCTCCAGTTTACTGAATCACTGAATCCAGTATTCTAGGTATGATCAGATTAGAATAGTATGTGGGACTATATCCTCCTTTGATCTGAACATGACACTCCTTTTAAGTGGATCCAAAATTGCCTTAGCTGTTTTGGCAGACACGTTATACTGTTAATACATTAACAAAAGCAGTCTATGACGTCCATAATTCCTAAATACAAGTTGGTATCGTTATCCCCCTATGGATTTTAGCACTTCATTCCAGTTATAGAAGTAGCCCTTTGAGTCCTGAGTTAGCCCTTCACCAAGTTGGTGCCATTCTCACATTTGGTTAGTTTGCTGGCATTTTCTGCATCCAAGTGCGCAAATTAGATGGTGATCTCAACAATTCCAAGAAGAGCCTCTAGAAGCCCCTGACCTGTCAATCAGCATCTATGACATGGGCATTCTGTCTCTTACAAATGCACTTTATCAAATGCCTGGATGAAATGCAGATACATTGTGGTCACATCTCTCTATCTTGGTTAGTAATTTGGGTTTGGAAGAATCAGGTGGGCAAGACTTTTAATTTTTTTGATGAGTTTTGTGACTTTTGGAAGTTACTTTTTCACCTATAAACTAGGAATTTTGATGAGTTTTGTGACTTTTGGAAGTTACTTTTTCACCTATAAACTAGGAAAAATTATACCTACCCAAGGGTGATTG
>NW_006293232.1:2333623-2365362 GCF_000327345.1 Myotis davidii | reverse complement strand
ACCCAAGCCCCAGATTCAGCATTAACGACGCGTAAATGAGACCCCGAGGAGGACACACTAGCTAGACGGCCCCTTACAAGACACAGACGGTCCTATTTTCCATGCATTCGTTTTTTCTTTTAATAAGACTCCAAATCCCCCCTAAGCAGAGACGCTTTATAATTAACCCAAAGAAATAAAAAGGAAACGAACGACTGCACACATTTTCACATCCGTCATAAGATGCAGCAAAGTGTTTCCGTCCGACGTGTTTTTAGGGGGCTATTCCTGGCCCACTTCCATAGGAAAGACTGCGGGCGGCTCTGATTCGGAGGCTGCATTACACCTTCTCCTTCCCGCTCTTCACTCAGTGGTTCTCAACCTTCCTAATGCCGCGACCCTTTAATACAGTTGCTCATGTTGTGGCGACCCCCAAGCATAAAATTATTTTCGCTGCTACTTCATAACTGTAATTTTGCTACTGTTATACATCGTAATGTAAATATCTGATATGCAGGATGTATTTTCATTGTTCGCAACCCAGAGGTTGAGAACCGCTGCCTTAGAGCAACTTAATTCAGTATATGGAAGTATTTAGTATATTTAAATAATTCCTTATTTTGACAAAGTTCTTATCTGGGACTTTTCTCATTAAAGATGCTAGAATTTAAAGGTTCTTTATTCCTGTGGCTATAGGTGTAAAAGGTAGAATTAACCATTCACTCATCAACTCAACAAATACTGAGTCCTTACTTCACGCCAGGCATTGGGCAAGTTGCAGGGAAGTGAGTAATGAATTGAGGCAGGAGTCTAAACTTCCTGGAAGCTCACAGAGTCATTTAGAGTTCCCTCCTCAGCCTCCCCGAGAACCTCCTTTCAGGGCCTCAGCCTAAGTAGAGAGAGGCCGTTCACACCCACACAAAATACTCTGTCAATTTTCAAATGTTTTCAGTCTATTTTTTGGAAAGGTCTGCAGTCTCTCTACAGCTTGCACTCCCTAATCACAGATATGTTCTCAAATATACACAGATAGAATATAGTCCTTTCCCATTAAAATGATATAATTTCATCCTTGAATTGTATAAAGGTTAATTTGAGCACCTATCAAATCTTTCATGGACTTCAATGTTACCTTTAAAATAATTTGTAGCCCACACACCATAATGGTTGACCTCTTCCGTTCTGATGCTCTCCAGTTTACTGAATCACTGAATCCAGTATTCTAGGTATGATCAGATTAGAATAGTATGTGGGACTATATCCTCCTTTGATCTGAACATGACACTCCTTTTAAGTGGATCCAAAATTGCCTTAGCTGTTTTGGCAGACACGTTATACTATTAATACATTAACAAAAGCAGTCTATGGCATCCATAATTCCTAAATACAAGTTGGTATCGTTATCCCCCTATGGATTTTAGCACTTCATTCCAGTTATAGAAGTAGCCCTTTGAGTCCTGAGTTTGCCCTTCACCAAGTTGGTGCAATTCTCACATTTGGTTAGTTTGCTGGCATTTTCTGCATTCAAGTGAGCGAATTAGATGGTGATCTCAACAATTCCAAGAAGAGCCTCTAGAAGCCCCTGACCTGTCAATCAGCATCTATGACATGGGCATTCTGTTTCCTACAAATGCACTTTATCAAATGCCTGGCTGAAATGCAGATACATTGTGGTCACATCTCTCTAATCTAACTTGGTTAGTAATTTGGGTTTGGAAGAATCAGGTGGGCAAGACTTAATTTTTTTGATGAGTTTTGTGACTTTTGGAAGTTACCTTTTCACCTATAAACTAGGAATAATTATACCTACCCATAGGGTGATTGTGAGAAAGATATAATATATGTAAGATGCTTAGGGCATGGTAGCATTCAATAAATTGTAGCAATTGTTATTGGCTCCTAACAAAAAACAAAAGTTTTATCTGAAATAATATTGTTTTCAGCAGCCCTTAACACAGTAATCACAGCTCCTCATTGTACTCACAATCAATCTGTTGACCAATTCATTCACAATGTTGGTAAAGAATCAACATTAAACTGCTGCTAGTTTTTTATTTTTCCCTCCCTCCCTCCCTCCCTTCCTTCCCTCCCATTTCTTTTTGGGGTCAGGGAATATTTGCTTATACTAGCTCCTCAAAACTTTAGTGATTTCCTCTATAAATTCTTCTAGCAGCTGGGCTGAAATTGTCAAGAGACTTGAACTTAAGGCAGGTGGTCTCTTCCTCTATACTAACCTGTTTTAGGCTCTTCTCCCTTCTTAGCTACATTTCTTAAAAGCTTTTCTGCCTAAATTTTAATCAAAAAAGTTTAAACCAAAGTTAAACTGGAGTATTGCTGATCCCATCTCTCATTCCCGTGACTCCTAGCTTTGGGGAAACAAGAATGAGATGCAGAAAGTATCTCTACCTTGTCCTTGTCTAAGGGTGTGTGGGGTCTTCATGACCAGGCATGACTCAGGGCCACGGCCAGAAGCAGTAGGTCCCTTGCCCCATTTGGGCCAGTCTGCACATAAGCCAAATTTATTCACTTGTGTTCTCTATTGGTTAATTTGGAAAAGATGATGCATCTGCCATATCTTTGGGAGTTTAAAGCCAAATATTAAATAGCTAAATTATTTTATTGTTTAGGTGTTCCATGGTTCTTTGTTTTGAGCTTTTGAGTACTGAGACTAGAACTACTGGTCCCCTGACTTTCACAAGGCTGCATTGGCAGACGTGCACATAGAATAGTCTTGAGCTCTATCCAATTTTTTTTTAAAAAAATATTTTTATTGCTCTCAGAGAGGAAGGGAGAGGGAGCGAGAGATAGAAACATCACTTATCAGCTGATTCTCTCACACGTCCCGCTGGGGATGAGCCCGTAACCCAGGCATGTGCCCTTGACCGGAATCAAGCCCAGGACCCTTCAGTCCCCAGGCCAACGCTCTATCCACTGAGACAAACCGGCCAGGGCGAGCTCTATCTGATTTAACAATGCTTGATACTATTTGAACACACATTTGCCGAGCAACTATTATTATGCCAAGCTGTGACTAAATAGACATCCCTGCCTTTAGGTTAGGTTATTCATGGTCTGGTAAGGAAGATATGTTACTAGTTATATAAGTAATTGCATGTAAAATAAATAAAACCATATATAAATGGCGATAAATGAAATTAAAGAAAGAGGAGAATGCTATGAGGAAAAATAACCAGGAGCATTTTGAGATTGTGGAGTCAGGGAAGGTTTTCCTAAAGAACTGCAATTTGCCTAGCCAGTGTGGCTCAGTGGTTGAACATTGACCTATGAACCAGGAGGTCACAGTTCAATTTCTGTTCAGGGCATATGCCAGGGTTGCAGGCTCAATCCCCAGTAGGGGGTGTACAGGAGGTAGCCAATCAATGAATCTCTCTCATCATTGATGTTTCTATCTCTCTCTCCCTGTCCTTTCCTCTCTGAAGTCAATAAAAATATTTTTTTAAAAAAAGAAAAATTTAAGGCTACACCTGAAATTTGAATGGAAGTTCCCTGTGCAAATATACTAGGAGAACCACACTTTAGGCAGAGAAAATAGATGTGGGAATGGTCAAGAGGGCCATGTTACTGCTCAGAGAACAAGAGAGAAAGGCCAACAGGAGAGACTGGGGAGACAGACAGGGTCAGATAGCACAGAGCTGAAAAAATATAGCTAAGGTACTCAGAACAAATAACACGGTTCTCCACCATTGCAGTGATGTCCTGTAGGGCCAGGTTGGAGGCCAGGACAAAGTCATAGGTCCATAGTGATTCACTACTACAGTTCAGGTTCAGTCTCTAAAAGTGATGATTAAATAGTGCTGAGGCTGTTCTGTTATATATCTGCATTGGAGACTCCATGCTCACATCTGAATTATTCGTTGCTATGTCCTTTGCCCCTAGCCAAATGCCTGGCACAGAATAAGTTTTTAATAGGATTTTATAGAACTAATGAAAGCGTTCTTTTTTTTTTTTTAATTATCACCCAAGGATATTTTTCCATTAATTTGAAGAGAGAGTAGAAGAGAGGGGGGGAAGAGAGAGAAATATTGATGTCAGAGAAACATCGATTAGTTGCCTCCTGCACGTGCCCTGTCCAGGCCCCTGGCCGGGGAGGACCTGCAACCGAGGTATATGCCCTTGACCCCAATTGAACCCAGGACCCTTCAGTCTGCAGACCGACAATGAGCCAAACCCGTTAGGGCTGAAAGTGTTCTTGAAGCTAATGAAGAAAACTCCATGTATTTCCACATAATACCTAAAAGAGATATCTTAAACTACCCAAAAGTTCAGGAATTATATAACAGTATGAAGTCCCAAAAGAACCAGGAGATCTTCCCAAAACAGAGTCTGCAGGATTTATCATCTGCATTGATATAAAAGGATATGTCTTTTTTTAAAAAATAATTACCCATATAAGTGTAATGGCTAGAAGGTTGGGAAGAATTTACAGTATGTAACCAACTTTGTTAATGTCTTTACAGGGAAGAAATTTTTATATTGTGAGCCACACAAGAGAATTAAGGAAGTACTGGAAGAAGAACTCTATATTAAGAGAGATGAATGCCACATTAAAAATACACCTGCAGGTAATCTCATAGGCAAATGAGTGTACAGTATTTGTGAAATGGATATGAAATTGCCTATTTGATTGCAGAGTGATTATTTATTGCAAAATCATGACTATCAAAAGAAAAATGGTTCTTTGAGGAAATTATTGAGCTAATTTTATAATTATTTGCCTATACCCAAATAAGCTATTGTTTATAGAAGAAAAAATTATTAAATATCAGTATCTACATTGCTATCTCAGGTTTTTTGAAGTGATTTCTATTTAATGACAAGCAGAATTTTTCCCCAACTGCCTGGAAAACACACAATAACATCTTTGATCTTTATCAACATAGGTATGACCAATAACAGTGGTCCCAGCATTAGATTTCATCAAAAACAGATTGCTGGAAACTGGCTCAGTAGGTCTGGTGTGGGGTTCAATAGTTTGCATTTGTATCAAATTCCCAGGTGATGATGCTGCAGGCGAAGGAGCCCCGCTGTGCAAATCACTGACCCAGAAGAATCTAAGTCATTTAAATAAGTCAACTTATCCAAGGATTTATTGCACATACAGATAGTGTATGAGTTATATGGTATGAGAGCTTTCACTGGTGGTTCATTGGGGGAAAAGACATGCTCTAGAATCAGAATTCCTCACAGATGTAATTTTGAAACTGCTGGAGCCCCTCATTTTCACAGTTCTTTCTCAGTGATTACTAGGTGCATACTTCATGCCCTTCAAATCATCAGTTTTGTATAGAAACTCTCTTGGGAACCAGCATTGCTGGGAGAAATAAAGGAATTGAAAACATGACCCTGAGGATTGTTGAACACCCAGCAGGTAAGGCCTGAATTCTCTAAAAATCCCTAAGAGCAGGCACTGCAGGACACAAGGTGCATAATTTCAGACTCCTGACATATTTGCTCTCTTTTTCAAAACCAGCCAGAGAAACATCTTTTCAGGTCTCCCATGTCACTGATTCTTACAGAATGAGAGAGCAACAAAGTGGGCAATTTTGTTCATGTGGTATCTGGAAGGAGAGTTACAGTCTAGTTTGAACTCCTGTGAATGGATGGAGAATGACCACTAACCTGTTTCCCGGAAACCCAGACTACATACCATTTTCCTGGTGGTTAAACACTGTTTAAGTCTATACTATTATATTTGGGGTTTACTTTCATTTATACACTTATACATTTATGATTTATATACTATTTGGATGTTGTATTAATTTTTTAAATATATATTTTTATTGATTTCAGAGAGGAAGGGAGAGGGAGAGAGAGATAGAAATATCATTGATGAGAGAGAATTATTGATCTGCTGCCTCCCGCATGCCCCCCACGGGGGATCGAGTCTTCAATCCAAGCATGTGCCCAACTGGATTCAAACCGTGATGATCTGGTTCATAGGTCAAAGCTCAACCACTGAGCTATGCCGGCTGGGTAAATGTTGTATTATTCTTACTGTATATATTTGATTATAAGACAGGCTACGTAAATAGGAAATATCATTTGGCTTATAAAAATTCATTTTTATAGGCAATTGTTTCAAATATGTTCAAATAAAATAGAGAATGCTTGGGCTACATTTTAATAATATCCATTAGAGGTGGCAGAGAGGAACTATTTTAGCCTAGAAATATTTTTCAAAGCTGAAAATAAATTCTTTAAGGTTAAGTTTTAAAGGGACTCTACTTATGGAAAACAAACTGCTATTTTTTTTCTTTTTCTTCTTCTTCTTTTTTTTAAATGGCTGAAAGCCCCATGCCCTTGGCCACAAGCTTAGTCTCAGAGTGTTGGCAGCTCTGGGCCAGCCACTGGACACAGTTCTTTAAATACATGGTGAAGTCATGGCTTCTCTTCCTGAAAACGCAGCTTGATACCCACACCCAGAATTCTGCACAACACTTTTGGGGATTGGACGGCTCTTATAGATGTTGAGAGTTTAGTACACTTGACCCATGGTCTCCACTTCTTTATTTATCCTTTGTTCCCCCACCCATTTCAATCAGCTTTTTACTTCCATGAATCCAGGATAACTGTTCTCTTCCAGTTTTCAAAAGGCTTTCCTCATGAAGATCAAATCCAATGATCTTGAAGATCACATACAATCCACAAACTCATCACACGCACCTTTTCTGTAGCATCTGACACATTGTTTGCTCCTTTCCTCTTAAAACACGTTCTCAAGTAGCCTCCAGGTCACCGTGCTCCAATCTCCTGGTTTCGTTCATACCACTTTGGAGAATTTTTGCTCTAAACTTTGGAGAATTCAATCACAGGCCCTATTCTCTATTAACACTGACTCCCTGGGTGGTCATATCTAATCATATTGTACTCCAAGATTGATCTCTCTAGCTTCTGCTTTCCCCTAAAATCCCAAACGTCTAATTAACTTTCCACTTGGATATCTAATAGTTCTTCAAACCTAACAGGCCCGGACAGAACTCATGTTCTTACTCCATCTTTTGAAATCCCACTCTTCAGCAGGTCCAACCTTCTCAAGAAACTGTACCACCATTCACTCAGTGGATTATGCCAAAGACCTAGAAGTCAAATCCTCAAACTTCACATCCCGTCTATCAACTGATCCTGTTGAATCTACATTTGAAATATAGCCCAAATTTCCCCAACTGCGGCCTTGCCCAAGCCCCCATCATCTCTTGCAGGCTCAACAGTAAAATCCTGTAACAGCTTCTACTGTCATTTATTCTCTGCACAGAAATCAGAGGGACCTCTTACATGTAAATCTTCGCACATCACCTCCAAGCTCAACACCCTCCAATGGCTCCATATTAGTCTTTGTTTACGTTTTAATCTCTTTGTATGGCCAACTCACCTCTCTGAACTCATCTCCTATACTTTCCTAATCCACTTTAGCCACACAGGCTTTCTTGATATATTGGAGCAGGCCAAACCTACTCTCTCCCCCTCCCCCCAACCCCATCACACACACATACTTTTACACTTCAGTTAGATCATCAAATGTCTTTCTCTCTCTTCATTCAAATTTCACTTCAAATGTCATTCACTTGGAGGTAACCTCTCTACCAAGTTAAAATAGAAACTACCCACCCTCCCAAGTTACTCTCTAAGCCAGTGGTTCTCAACCTGTGGGTCATGACCCTTTCACAGGGGACGCCTAAGACCATCGGAAAACACATATATAATTACATATTGTTTTTGTGATTAATCACTATGCTTTAATTATGTTCAATTTGTAACAATGAAATTGGGGGTCACCACAACATGAGGAAATGTATTAAAGGGTCGCGGCATTAGGAAGGTTGAGAACCACTGCGGGAGCCTTTATATTACTTTCTTCTTTCTGCTTTTTTCTATCACTTCCTGAATTATATATTAATTTGTGTACTCCATTATTGACTCTCCCACTAGAACATAAGCCACCTGAGGACAGAGTCTCTATTTTACTTACCACAGATTCTCACAAAGCCATGTGCTATAGCTGTTATGGCTTTTTTGAGATATATTAGTAGTGTTACCCATTTTTATAGATGAGTAAACCAATATTTTGAGAGGTTTTTTTTACTGTCCAAGGTTATGCATTAAGTAAATGGCAAAACTGAATTCCAAATTCAGGTCTGACCCCAAATGCAGTTGACTTTCTTGATTGTTTGTTTGATTGACTGATTGATTGATTGATTGATTTTAGAGGGAGAGAGGGCAAGGGAGAGAGAGAGATTGAGAGAGAGATTTGTTGTTCCACTCATTTATACATTAATTGGTTGATTTCTGTATTACTTCTCATCAGGGCACATACCCAGGTTGATCTTCAATCCCCAGTCTAGGTGCATGTAGGAGGCAACCAATAGATCTTTCACTCCTCTCTCATCATTGATGTTTCTCTTTCTCTTTCTCTCCCCCTTCCTCTCTGAAATCAATAAAAAAAATATTTTTAAAAGGAAGACATGAGTAACCCATGGTCAAAGCCAGTAGGTAGCGAGGATGGGTCTCGACGCTCTAACCAACTGAGCACCAGGCCAGGGCACCATTGACTTTCTATTCACTGGAGTGCCTCCTGTGACATATTATTGCTAAATCTAGTGGCTTGGGATTTCTGCAACATTTGACATAGTTGATGGCTCTCTCCTTAACCCTTCTTCCTTCCTCAAATTCCTTGATACTAAAATGACCTCATTCTTTTCTTCTCTGGATAGTCCTTCTAATCCTCCTTTATGAATAATTTTAAATCACCCCCATTTTCAAATGTGGATGTTTGCCAGTTTCATGAGTTCTCCCCGAATCAGCTCAGCTATTCCTGTAGTTTCCTCTACTATATCACTGCTATGCTTCTGAAATCTTTGTCTCCAGGCTAAATCTCTCTTCCCAGATGTCCCATAAGTACCTAGGGTCTGCGTCCAAAATTAAACTCATACCTTTCCCATTGCTCCTTCCCATGTGTCACCCATCCCAGTGAATGCCATGGCCTGTTATCCAAGTCTAGAACCGGAGAGCCCTCCTCCATCCCACTCCAGATCACCGTATCCCGCATCTCATTAGGCTATCAGGGCTATCTTAGCTTGGCTCAGGATCCAAACTGTTGGCTCATACGCTAGCTCCCTCTTGTAAACATATGGACATATTTATTTGTTCTGCATTGTGTTTTTTAAATATATGAATGAGTTGTCAACATTTTAAATAATCTAGATTTCTAGATTATCTTGGGTGAAGAGAAAGAAAGATGTGACAACAGAGTCGACATTCACAGTCACACTGTCCCTGCTGGCTTCTCCACTCAACTGTTAAACGTTGCTCACCCAGTTCCGCAGTCAAGTAGGGTATTTCACATGCTATTTAATGTTTACACATTCACTGCAGACTTCCTCTTCTTGTGGCAGAAATGGGGAAAAAGTATTTCTCTGGCATTCATGCTTCCAGTAAAAGTAGAAAGAAAATAAGACTGGAAGAGCCAGTTAGATTTTACCCCTGACTTTACTTCCTTATATTACCTGCCTGGTTTCGCTCTCTCTCAGAAGTTCTCTCAGATAGAGAAGCAATATGTACTATTTCTTAGGTATACCCCAGTCTATCTCAATTCTAGGGACTCCAAGGTATATACATGTATCCGAGCATGTTTGTGGAGCTGTGTATACATTAGTTGGTTCATTTGAATTTTTAAACAATCAATTTCACAGACTCTCACAATGATACGGTTGCTGAAGGTGAGATTCCAAACAGTGTCCAGACTGGGCTTCCCCTCAATCAGTGATAAAGCACCTACCATGGGCACATAAGAAAGTGCATGGAGGTAAACCTACTGCAGAGATGATGCCATCTGTTAAGAGGGGGGTTTGTCCCAAAGTTAAGCACCTCACATTATATCACGTTTAATTGTGACTGAGTTAATAATGGTAAGTATCCAGAAGCATTAGATTTAAATTATTTATGTGCTTTTTCTCTTTTTCTTTGGTTGGTAAATGATCAAAAGTTTTCTCTCCTTGGGTTGAGTGAAATTGGTAAAAAAAAATCAATAAAAAAAAAATCAGGAGATCCAGAAGTTGGTGTACGGACATCTAACAGAGTGAGCAACACGTTTCTTTTGGGGTGCTGTTGTTTGGGTAGGAACAGGGGACTCGGAATAAAGAACTGTGCAGTCTCCTGGGGCCCTTAGCTGCACACGCTGTCCCATCTTGTGCTTGTGTCTGTGTTGTAACATCAGTTAACAAGAGCTGCGAAGACGGTGCAGTGGCCAAGATGTCCCAGGTGGTGGTTGCTGTGTCCCCATACTTGGGTTTAGGGAATGGCATCAGTGGCCACAGAAAAAATGGGCTTCCAGGCCTCTAAATCCTCTCTTCTCTGGGCTTTTGATTTTTTCCCAGGCTCCTGAAGCAGAGACATATGGGCTCAGTAAGAAGCATTGGATGCTGTGGTGAGGGGTGAGGTAGATGAAGGGTGTCTATCTATCTATCTATCTATCTATCTATCTATCTATCTATCTATAATGATGATAGTAATGATGGGAATACTAATTATTATCATAATGACTATCATTCACAGTGTGTCTTCTGGACATGGCAGTGTTCACAAATTATCTCTCTTAACCCTGTGCTCTTCTTATTCCCATTTTGCAGATCTGGAATGCAAGGTTCAGGGAGGTTCAGTGACTTGCCCATTGTCACATACTGAAATAGCTGATATTTGAATGCAGACTCTTAACCATTGATTTATACTGTCCCTCTTTAAAAAACAGGACTATGTTAGCGAATAGTAGTCTATTCAGTTCACACACACACACACATACACAGACACACACACACACACACACACACACAACAAAACCAACACCAAAACAAAAGTTGGCACATTTCCCCAGTTTTAGCCCCAGTTTAGATTCAGAGCAGAGGCTTCATCACACACATTCCTGACAGGTGAGAACAGAGCCAGAACCTACAGAAAGGTTCTCAGCATTCTGGAAAAAAAAGAAAAGAAATGCAATTTTCTGATCAGATCTCCTGTCAGGTGAAAATGGAATTTGGGGCAACTTATGGAACTTTCTGGATATATGAGAATTTAACAGACATCATCATTCACATATTTTCAGTGATTCCCTGAAGATTTCCCCCTCCTTACAACTTTTTAAAAAGAAGAGGTACGTTTGGCAGGCATGCATTATGGAATGATTTATCTTAAAATGATTTCTGTGTTTCTAAGAGATTCTACAGAGGACTTTGCAGAAATAAAACTAATATTCTAATTTCATGTTTTCACATTGCAAAGCCTTTTGTATTTTTCTGGCTAAGACCTGCAGAACTTTAGTAAGTAGTCATGATAAATTTTTTTTAATATATTTTATTGATTTTTTACAGAGAGGAAGGGAGAGAGATAGACAGTTAGAAACATCGATGAGAGAGAAACATCGATCAGCCACCTCCTGCACATCTCCCACTGGGGATGTGCCCGCAACCCAGGCACACGCCCTTGACCGGAATCGAACCCGGGACCCTTCGGTCCGCAGGCCGATGCTCTCTCCACTGAGCCAAACCGGTTTCGGCATGATAAATTTGATTAATGAAGCTTCCTAGTTTCCTCTTCCGTATTTCCTTTCCCAGTGACTTTCAATAGTGTCCCACCAAATCCATTCATCTGTGTCTCTGTGTGTGTTAATGCACAGAAACTTAATTTAGAGTCTGGTTTATTTATTAAGTTTAGTACCAACTAGAAAATGTAAAATGTTGCTCAGTGAGAGTGGAAACGTTTGTTATTTGTTAATTCATTCAACAAAAATGTTTCGCTTACCTACAATATGCAAGGAATTCACTCCACGCTAAGGGCATGTCAAGATAATTACAGAGCCTGGAAGCCAATAAACATAAACTTAAATCACTTACATTTTTCTTCCTCTGATCAGATCCGACCGTGTTTACACAAAGGAGGCATAGATGGTATGGCTCTAAACTGGCTTTTCAGGCTCTGATGTTCATTGTGCACAGTCCAGAGATAGCTGAAGGGAACACAAATATTTTTAAAGGGTGAGCTTTCCTTCCCTGAGAGACCAGGCCAGGCCCCACTGGCTGCACTTTCCAGCATAAAGGCATGGTTTAGTAACTTTAAAATTCAGAATAAAAAAACACACCTAAGCCCCAGCTGTGTGGCTCGGTTGATTGACTCGTGTCATTCCATACAACGAAAGGTTGCAGGCTCATTCCGGTCAAGGCACACAACTGGGTTGCAGGTTCAATCTCAGGTCAGGGCAAGTAGGGGAGGCAACCGATGTTTCTTTCACATTGATGTCTGTCTGTCTGTCTGTCTCTCTCTCTCTCTCTTTCTCTCTCATCAATAAACATATCCTCGGGTGGGGATTAAAAAAAACCACATACCTCAAAAGGTCTCTGACTAGAAAGGGCTGGAGGCATGAGAGGAGGAGAAAGAAGAATGTCTGGAAGATTCTGAGTTTCGAGAAAGAATTTAATTCCTCTCGCAGAGCTTCTCTCTTGTGCCTGCTGCCCTTTTCCTTTTCGGGTCCAGCTGCCAACACAGGTCTCTGGCGCTGCCCCCCCTTTGTGTTCCTTCCTTCCTCCTGGCATGCACGTGGCCATGACCGTGACCTGGAGGGAGGGAGCATTTCTCTTTAAAGAGGCAGCTGCTTCCCAGGGTATCCGCGCTTCTTTCCAGGTGAATATATCATCTTTCTCCAGGGGAACATATCATCATTCGTAACTTCTTCATCCAAACATCACATCAAAGTAATGCTATTTTTTTCCAGCAGCCTCTACCCTTGAGTATAGTACATGCTTATGCACATATTATCCTTCTAGGGTGGTTTTTTTTCCCATGCATTTCTGAACATCTGCATTTCAGGTATTTTTCCTATTTACTTGTAAACGTCCAGCTATGCCTGTGATCGCATCCAAAAGACCACAACTAAATCAGACGAGTGCCGGTCTTCTCTCTAATTGGCCATGGTTTTATTACATAGTTCTACCAACTGATTTTAAACTGTATTCCATTTACCTGACATTCCCACAGTGCAAAACAAATCTAAACCTTCTTCCTTGGTCTCTTACGGGGTGCCTTGCCCAGGGGGTATTTAATCGTCATTTGGGGACTCCTAGATCTGAGAGTCTACTATCCAGAGGCTGGTGAGCAGCCCTTTCCTATCTCTAGATTTGATGGAAGAAGAGGAACCTGGTTTGAATGCTGGGGGAAGATTTAGGTTAGATACAAGAAACAACTTAAACCTTGTAAGTCTTGACAGAAGGAGATTGTGGAGTTTTCCTTGAAGGTCTTTGAAGAAGAAGAAGGAAGAAACTAATCTTGACAGATAGCTTCAGCTGCTCTATTCAGGGGAGGGAAGGAGAAGCAAGCGTTGACATTCAGCTCAGAGAATTAGCTCAGTCATGATGCTCCTAGAAATGGAATCCAAGTCCATACTTGGACCGGAAAATTGTTTCCCCTTTCCAAAGAATAGCTTCTATTTATTAAGTGTAGAGCACTTTTTCTCCATTTTATCCCAGGCCTATAATAAGCCTTTAAGGTAGTTATTATCATCCCCATTTCATAGACGAGGAGACTGGGACATACTGGGTTAAATAACTTGCCCAAAGTCATACAACTGGTAGGTGGTGGAGCAGAGACTAAAACCCAGATCTCCTACCAACTCTAAGGCTGTGCCCCTAATTATTATACAGTATGAAATCCTTTAGCGAGGGATCAGATGTCAGCGTGGATGCCCGTGGGCATCATGGGATCTGTAGAAAATGTTTGCCATTGAAATTTGCAGCTTCCAAAATGGGAAAAACAACTTGGGCGCTAACCTGAATTCACGACCTTACTCGACTTGGGTCACAGGTTTCTACACAGTAGGTTTTCACCAAATTTGTGTTGACTGGCTCTGAAAACGGACTAGTTGTCTTTAGGATAGGGAGGAAAGCCCAGTGCAAATCATTACTAAACCAATACTTATTGAATGGTATCAGGATTTAAGCCTATAATCTGCCAATGTGTAGACAGCACATTCCAAATATTTTGCTATAGTGTTTTCGAATGAGTTTATGTTTCTTTAAAGGGGAGATTAAACAGCATCTAGTTTATGGCTTTTAGAAGATTATTGAACCTACTGGATGAATTAATGTGGTCACTTTGGGTTATATTATTTTTAGAAATATTTGCACTTCTAAGAAAAAAAGAAGGATCTTTTACCCTTTGACACAGCATGGAGGGTCATGGAGAGCATTATGCAAAGCAAAATAAGCCCATCAGAGAAAGACAAATATCACGACCTCACTCATACGTTGAATCTAATGAACAACACAAACTGATGAATAAAATAGATCCAGAGACCTAGAAGCATAAAACAGACTGTAGAATCTCAGAGGGAAGGCAGGGGAGGGTGGAAAGTGATCAACCAAAGAACTTGTATGCATATATAGATAACCCTTGAACAGAGACAATGGTGAATGCCTAAGGCCAGGGACGGGCTGGCTAGAAGGAGTCAATGGAGGAAAAAAGGGGACACACGTAATACTTTCAACAATGAAGATTTAATTAAAAAAATCAGAATCAGTCGAAGTTGACTGAATGAAACCTATATCTTAACTATTATATATTCTTGATCTTTCTGCATTTCATTACTTACATTTCCATCTTGGGTTTTCATCTACTTCTTAAGGACCAAATTAAATGATCTAATTAAGCACTGTAGCGGTTTAACTGCATAAGGAATAATGAAATGAATGAACTGGAATAAAAGATTAAACAAATAATAAAGACCTTTGGTCTGATTAATCAAACCATATAAACTGTCACCCAAATGACTGACAAAAATAATTACCACAGAAATATTTTTAAAATACTTTGTGCTAAAAAGAGAATAAGCTAATAATCATCTTGCTTTTGAAAATATTAACAGTGGCCCTGGAAGGGATTTGGAGCATTAAAAGGAATTTCCCCGTGGGAGGCTTGAAGCCAGGACTGCCCAGCAGAAACACGTTACTGCCACAAGCCAAGTACTATTCCAGGCACGGAGGGCTGAGAAGTAAGACCCCAATACCCCGACTTCCTCCAAGGCCCTAAAGGTACAGAACAGGTTACACACCTGTGGAGTATGTTTTAGTCAGAGTTCTCAATCAAAATTCAATCTTCTTTTGCCTTGCTTCTCTCCGGTTACTTTTCGGTTAGCCACATTGCCTCTTTGTGGAATTTAAACAGTAACAGTGCAGCTAACAACTGACCCCATGTATGCAACGGACGTTTATGCTCTGAGTTGCACTTCTCTTTCCTTTGCTTTGTATTAGCCACGTAAGAGACTGTAGCGCGCAGTCAGCCTCAGTGGGGAGGAATCTTGCTTCCAGATGGATGACCTTTGTTTACCAGTGGAAATGGGGAGAGGGGGGTGAGGAAAGTAAGGGAGAATAAAGCAACCGGTTTGTTGGGCTCCCTTGGTTTCACCCTATTTTACGTAGGAGGCCACCAGTCTGGGTGCAGTGCACTGTTCCTCACAGACATAACGTTTGGAACAAAATATTCCTCATTTTTCACTGTCACAGCCAATGTCTGCCAGGATCATTTGTGGCAGGATGTGGAGAGGGCAGGGGTCTTGACATGGAAGCACAAGCAGTGTCCAGATAGTCTAGGGACATGAAGCTGAGTATATCAATCCTAAAAAATATCTCTACAATTAGGAGGTTACCCCAGAGTGAGAAGAGAGAAGGGGGTAAGTGCCAAGCTCGGGGTTACTCAAGTGAGATTCATAATAGCACATGCTGTGTAGCACTTACGATTCTAGATTCTTCACATATATTAATCTTTCTCATCTTTACAACAATCACATGACACAGGTACAATTCATTTCACAGATGAGAAATTGAGGCACAGAAAGGTTGAATAATTTATTAGAGTCACTCAGCTGGTAAGTGGAAGTGCTGAGATTCAAACCCAGGCAGCTAGTCTTTGTGGCTTTTAACCACTAGGCATGACTGCCTCTTTGAGACAAACAGTGACCAAGCCTGGGTGTCTGTTGAACCTGGAGTACAGTGAGAGGTCAGCAAAAGTGGGACAAAGGAGAAGGATCCCCAGGGAGACAGCCTCTGGAATACGAAATCAGTAGAAAGAAAATATTGCCACTAAGAAACTAAGACACAAGGAAATACAATCAAATAAACAGTAACCCTTGTTGCTATAGGATATTCAAGTAGCAAAAGGAACCAGTATGGAGACCTGGGTTTAATAAGTAGTAATAGCCACCATTTACCATGTGCCAGGCATGGCAGTGTCTTATGTAGTTCCGTAATCCACATGATCCCATGAGATGAGATGTTTAATCTCCATTTTCCACGTGAGAACTGAGGCATAGAGACATTGCCTTACCCAAGATCCCATGTCTAGGAGGTAGCGAGGACAGAACTACAAACTTTGTGTCCACCCAACTTCTGAGACTATACTCTGAATCACTGGGCCATCGTGGCAGAGACTCCAGTCGCTGGAAAACAAGGGTGGAACGAGTCGTGGTGATTAAACAGGCACAAAGCCAGGGCTATGGGATTGCAGGATTAGAAGTTGGGAGGCAACTACACTCAGAATCTACAAAGATATCTGTGTCATGAAGCAATGGTTGATTCAACCCAAGTCTGGGCCACGTGCCCATTGAGGGCTGTTGATTTCAACTTTCCACCCAAGTTGTCAGGTCCGCTTACAGTGGGTAAATTCATCATTCCAAGCAAACTTGTAAAGCAATTTATTTTCAAGGTGAATAATTTTCTAAATGCCGTGTTACAAGACTGGTTTGAAAAAACAAAATTACCTTCATTTGAAGACATAAAATAGATTTACCCAATTCCTCAATTGAGGACATATGATTTAAAAATATGTTTCATTTTGACCATAATTGCATTACTTCCATCCATACAATGTAGGAGAGTTGTTCATGACTCCTGCTCATTGTTACTCACCCAGACTGCCTTCCGAACAGGCCTCAGCCCTCTATCTCCAGCCCATGTCAAGCCCTTATAGTGATCATGTTACCATATGTAACTGTTACAGTTATCTATCTTTGCTTCACATCAGTAAGCTGCCAGCCACATTTTGCCATAAAAACTGCCACTATCTGTATACAAATTATAACTGATTGGTCAATATGAATCAGACCAATAACTAAGAATTGAACATTTCTCATTATTAATGAAAAAAGGTAGAGAGGTACAAGGCACAGAAATAACATGGATGAACAAAATCTACAGGTAACTCAAAATTTGATCAGTAGTAATTCACACACTATCAGAAGCTCATGAAGGCAGGAACTGTGTCTCTTTGACTCACCATTGTGTATCTAGAACAGTGATGGCAAACCTATGACCTGTGTATCAGAGGTGACACGAGAACTCATTTCTTTCGTTGATTTTTCTTTGTTAAATGGCATTTAAATATATAAAATAAATATCAAAAATATAAGTCTTTGTTTTACTATGGTTGAAAGTATCAAAAACTTTCTATATGTAACACAGCACCAGAGTTAAGTTAGGGTTTTTCAAAATGCTGACACGCCGAGCTCAAAAGGTTCGCCATCACTGGTCTAGAACTTAGCACTGGGCCTGACAGGCTAAGTGCTCAATCACGTTTTGTAACAAGAATGACCAATGAATGATGAACCGGCATGTATGTGATGAATGCATACTATATGTTCAGAATGTTCTTGCTGCTAACTCACATCTCCCCCTCCACAAAAGTATAGGGTGTTCCACCACTTGAGACTGCTAAATTAAACAGAATGCAGATAACAGAGGGAAAAGCAAGGGAACCTATTGACTTTAGTGTGTGAATCATGATAAGTTTCACATATCTTACAAACACCTTTGAATTAATGCTCTCAAAGAGAGGTTTTCCAGGGGTTACAATATTTCCAGGAACTTCTCCTATTAAATGTACTTCACTTAGATAGTCCAATCAGTCCTCACTTGTCATCTTTTTTAAAAATTATTATTCACTTGGGCTTCTTTCCTCTTTCTCATGAACAACACAATCATTGCAGTTATGACTTTTCCAATATTTTATGCACATTATTTAAAATTTAAATTTAAAATTACAATCATCCATTTGCAGCTCTAAAACACATTTCTGTTAGAGACTGCAAACAGATGTTTCACTTTCATCATCCTCACAAGTTTCATTTATTTTCTTTGATCAATTGCCTTCTCAGTCTGTGGCGTGTGAAAACAACAAGAAGTTGTCTAGCCCAGTGCTTCTCAAGCTTCAATGTGCCTACAGATCACATGGGTCTCTTATTAGAATTCAGATTCTGAGGCAGTAGGTCTGGCCAGTAGGTCTGACATTCTGTGCTTCTAACGAGCCCCCATGGGAGGAGGAGTGGTTTCTTGGTTACTTGGATCATGTGGTTGTGGCTTTTACATTCTGCTCTACGAAATGAAGTACATTTGGGAACAAATCCAATTTAGATTAAAGTGGGGTTGGGATTAAAGGGCGTTTCCCCAGAGTGAAAATTTACTTACTTATTCACATTTTTCTTTACTTTAGGATAAGAAGAATACATTTTTCCATTGAGAAGAAACCTCTTTCTCCTAATGTCTGAAAGACAGAGAAGAAACCCCAAACTTGTTTCACAGTTTAAGATGTGTAAAAAAGTGTCTATAAATTTTATTATTGGTATTAATTCCTATCTGTAAATTAAGCCAAAGTTCTCACAGACTATTGGTAAAGCTTACTAAGCACCTGAAAACAATGAAAAAATAAACTTATTTTTAGTTGTCACAGTTGGGATACATTGGACTTCTAATTCAGATTATTTTATTAAATATGTAAAGCATGATAAAACAAAGGCATATTTATTGTCTTTACTTCAAGTAAACATAAACCTGAATCTTTCATTAGGGTATCATTATGTCCATCCATTAAAACAAAACAAAACAAAACAAAACAAAGCATCCATTCACAGGTAAGTGAATGAATAACACAGATGAAAAGTCTCTGGCTCAGAAACAGTCGTTGTAGTGCTAGCCTTGGTAGAGTCCTTCATTTTTCTAGAATTTGTCCACTAAATATTAAGCAGCCAGAAGTTTATGGAGAGAGAAAAAAATATTTTACTAATACTCCTGGGTTAAAAAGAGCTTAAAAGAAGGGGAAAGATCAATCTCTTCCCCCATCCCACCCCCAGTTGTCAAAAATAATATATATGTAGTTTAAAAGAAATGGAAAATAAAGGAAAAAAATCTGTAATTCACTTCCCGGAAACAGCCATTGATAGCATGTTGATACATTTTAACTTTTTTTTCCTATGAATATGTTTTAGTTTACATGTTTGAAATCACATTGTATACTATTTATATTTATTATCCCTTTTAAATTTTTATTTATGTATTAATTTTAGAGAAAGAAAGGAAGTGTATGTGGGAGAGAGAGAGAGAGAGAGAGGAGAGAGAGAGAGAGAGAACATGCATTTGTTGTTCCACCCATCCATGCATTCACTGGTTGACTCTTGTATGTGACCTGACCAGGACTGAAGCTGCAACCTCGGCATAGGGACTACACTCTAACCAGCTGAGCTACCCAGCCAGAGCTGAGCTGTTATCCCTTTTAACATAACATCGTATAATTTCCCATTCATTAAAATTTAACTCTAAATAATTATATTAAAATCTTTATATGTTTGTGCTAAATTTTGCATTTATCTATTTTTTTATATTTGGCGTTTTTTTGGATTTTTCATTTTATATGTAACTGTTGTGATTTAATTACCACCACCACCTCCAATAAAAAAGGTCCCCCTCTCCTCCCCCAGTATTCTGGTTATAACACACCTTCATTCTCCTTCCTCTCTGGGCTAAGATCACCTTTAAAAACTTCCTCCAGTTTACAGTTCTCAATTCTATTTCTCAGTTCTGATGTAATAAATCAAGTCAGATAAACAAAGATTGTTGACTGGTTATGTCCCTTCCCTACTTAAAAATATTTACACTGTGACACAGTCAATAAGCTCTTGAGTCAAGATCCAAACTTCTCCAGATTTAATATAAAAATTTCCATTTAGCTAATACACACTAGCAGAGATCCTATGTGTAAGCCAATTCCAGCCACCACCGTGTCTATGGAACTCTCGCATCACTGGCTACTTCAATAACAGTGTTTGGGGCCAGTGGCTAAAATTGAAGAGATTACATCTTAAGTTAGTCAAGAAATATAACTCCAGAAAATGACCTGGAGTTGGGGTAAAGCATTACTAATCTAAAGATCTTAATCGTGTAAAACTTCTTACCCTCAACCTTTTTGCTTGTATGTTAGGATGACATAGAAAAAGTGCAGCGGTTGGAGAATATTATTCACCCATTAGAAACGATGTCCTGTTTGCACTTGAGCTCCCACTGTGACTTTACAAACTTGCTGAGGGGTTTCCGTCCTCTCTTCCACTTGACTACTGCCCCATAATCAAGCTCCACCCTCCCTTCCCCAACCTCCATCCCAGCTCCCTTCCCAAGCCCCGTTCATTCTCAGACTGGCTGCTTGGACTGGGAGCTCCACAGAGGACTGCTTCCTGTTTCCTTGCTAGGGTACCCATCCTTAATCCACTCTGCGGCCCTGGTTCCTTTTGTGGTTAAATTCTGTCCTTTGTTGCCCCATTGCACATCTTCCTAACTGGATTCATGTACAGGGTTATCCACGCCAGCATTATTTATAGTAATGAATAACTGAAACCATCTAAACACCAAATGTACTAGAGGATGGTTCTAAAAATTACTACATCTGATGGATCTTTTTTGAGTTTTTAATTTAGTAAGCATTTAAAAAAAATAAAAATTCTCTGAAAACCAGGATTACAAGGACACTTCTTGAAGATGATAAAAATCTATAGTAATCTTAGATTACAGCCATTTTCATAGTTGATGATATACAATAGAAGCATTCCTTCTGAGTCCAGGAAAGAAACAAAAATGCCGCTTTCCTTTTCTTCTAAAGATGTTGGCAACTTGCTCACGTTCATTCTTCATGTTATATGCTCCAGGCCCCAGTAACCCTTGACTGTCCTCAGTGTGTGCCAGAGACAGTTGCAATAGATCCTGGGTAACTTAGTGTCATAGGGCTTGCACCCCACTTCTTCATTTGACCAACTAGTCATGGCAGAAGTATCTTCAGCCACACGGATAAAAGGATTAGAAGTAGAAAGTAAAAAGCCCAAATGATTGGGAAGACTATTTAGCTGCATGAAAGGGGACACAATTTTTCTGAAGAGGCAACTTTTTAGTCTTTTGAAGAAATCTACCCCGTGGTTTATCTTATAACAATATCCTTTATCTTACAACTAAAATACTTACAGAGATAGAAATCATACAATGGAGAGGTCTGTAAAAAAATACTATCACATTACACATATTTTATAGCCTGCATTTTTTTCACTTAGTCATACATTATGACCATTTTCCTATGTAACATATGTTTGTCTAAATCAGGGGTGGGCAAACTTTTTGACTCGAGGGCCACAATGGGTTCTTAAACTGGACTGGAAGGCCGGAACAAAAGCATCGATGGAGTGTTTGTGTGAACTAATATAAATTCAAGTAAACATCATTACATAAAAGGGTACGGTCTTTTTTTATTATTATTCATTTCAAACGGGCTGGATCTGGCCCATGGGCCGTAGTTTGCCCACGGCTGGTCTAAATCATGATTTTATAGGCTCTATAGTATGTCCCGGTATGACAGTACCAAAATTTTCTTAATCTTGTTCCTACTGATGGGCATTCATTTTGTGTCCCAATTTTTCTAAACTTGCTATTTTAAGAAGTATTTCCACCTCCTTCTTCCCATGCAACAAATAGGAAACCCCTTAGATGTTTCTCATAGCGCAGATGACTCTCTCCTTAATCCTGATAAAAGTCTGTGTGTTTATACCCCAGAAGGAATAAACCAGAAGGACTTTGAATAAAAATAGGTGATCAAGTTGAGAGTCCACCTTGTCCCTTCAAGACCCCCAATCCCCTGAGTTCCCAGAATATTTCAGCCAGATTCACACACCTGTCTAAAACACACACACACACACGCACGCACACACGACAGGAAATTGGAGGTTAACATGGATGGACCTGGACAACATTATACTAAGTGAAATAAGCCAGTCACAGGAGGACAAATACTGTATGATTCCACCTACATAAGGTATCTAAAACAATCAAACTCATAGGAGCAAAGAATAGGATGGTGGTTGCCAGGGCTGTGGTGAAGGCATAACGGGGGAGTTACTGATCAACGATTACATACAAGATGAGTACACGCTAGAGATCTACTGTACAACATTGTGCCTACAGGTAACAATACTGCATTGCACATCTAAAAATCTGTTAAGAGGGTAGATCTCATGTTAAGTGTCCTTACGACACCAAAATAAAATTTAAAAAAAGTAAGTGGCTAAAATAGATACTAAAACTGTGTGCATGAAGTCTTTGAACAGTGAGCTCACTTAAGGGCTGTTGACTGGTGGTTTTCCTTATACAGGGTACGGTCCAGGGTGTGCCTATTTTTAGAGAGAATTCCAACCAGCGACAACTACAGATTTTTGTGCATGTGTGACATGGTGAAACCATGATAAAGTCATGTTTTCAATGTGCATTGAAAGGCGTGGAACAAAGCTTATATTAAAGGAGGAAGGTCAAATACAAACCATCCTATAATATGCTGTTTATTCATCAAAATATCAAAATTTATTTCTTACCATGTCTCAGTTACTTTTAGTCTTTACATTCTTACCTTTCAGATGCCTTTTTGATGATAAATGGAAAGGACATATGCGAAATAACAAACCCTTATTTTTTCTGGTGTCTATGCAATAGATGATGCCACTTAGAATGGTAGTAAATTTTGCCTCCTCCCACCTATTTTTCTGTCTAAAGCTGCCTGCAGTAAATCACTATAATTACAACCAAAAGAATTCTTACTAATACCACCAACTGCCTTTAGTTTTATCTGACTTAATTATAGTGCTTGCTTGGAGCACATGTGTGGGCTAAATGGCTTCCTTCTGGTTTGTAATTCCTCATCTCTATAACTAAAAGGGAGACAGTGGAAACTGGCGGGGAGAGACTCATGTCTACCCACCCCTCCCCAATGGAACCATCTTCCCTTTAACTTGAAAAATTTCATTGGCAATCTGACAAACTTTGCCTACCTAATTGTAAATGGACCAGAAAAAGGTATAAAGGTAGAGGCATGAAAAAGGGCTTTCTACTCTGACAATGACACTTGATCAATGCAGAAGTGACAAAGCACAGAGTGACAAGGCAATCAAGGAAATGGTGCTTCAGGCCCAACCAGTGTGCTCAGTGGTGAGCGTCAGCCTATGAACCAGAAGGTCAGGGTTCGATTCCTGGTTGGGGCACATGCCTGGGTTGCAGGCTCAATCCCCAGTGTAGGGTTGCAGGAGGCAGCCAATCAATGACTTTCTCTCATCATTGATGTTTCTTTCTCACTCTCCCTCTCCATTCCTCTCTGAAAGCAATAAATATATATTTTTTTAAAAAAGGAAAATGGTGCTTCGAGAAACGGTATGCTGGCCTAACACATCACAGTGTCTCATGTCAATCTTTGGATTCTTCAGGTCTGGAATTGCTCTAAAGCTATCATTCAAATGGGTGGGCTGAGTGTGGTAGCTAGCTATCCCACAACGGCAGAAATGTCGGTCTGTTTGTTCAGCTGTCCCTCAGGTGCCTGGCACATGATTGGCATTCAATAAACTTTATTGCATGAAGTTATACTTTTGTGGGTTTATAAGCTCAAACAAGGTCTGACTCTAATGTAGTCCTGCAAATGTCATTGCAGGACAATTCTCAGTCCACCGTCCATCAAAGTAAAGTGGGGGGGGATGAAAGTATTTTATTTTTCAAAGGAACACAGCCAGTCCTGGGGTCAACCTATCAAACTCTAACAACAACCCTCATCGCTCTTTATTAATCTGTGGCCTGGGACATGTGCCCAGGGGAGCTTCAAGGGAGCCAAAGAGCCACGAGAGCTGGTGGGAGTGAGGAGCGGTGGGCTCTGTGAGGGGGGGGGGGAGGGTCAGACAGTGTCTCCCTCTGTCATTCACATTGAATGTCTCTGACTTAAAGAGCTGCTGCCATTTCTCTGTTGTCTTGGCTGACCCAGGAAATGAAGTCTTTGAACAGTGAGCTCACTTAAGAGAGAAATCTCCTCTTTATGCAAAGCCCAGAGACACTGCCAGGACAGCAGCAGCTCCTGCGATGCAGTTAGCCCGGCCGTGTTTATTCACTCATCTGTCCTTCCCTTTCTCTCTAAGACCTTATGTTTGTTAAGTTGCCATAAACATCACCAAGGGTAAATACAGACCAAAGGTTCTTTTCGGAGCGTTTGAAAAGAATCCTGTTATCACCAGCATTTTCAATGTGACTTCACCTTCATGCGTCATGTAAGATTTCTGGGCTATGATGTATTCAGCCACAATAAGCTTAACCTAGAATGATAAATTTGGCTGTCCTATTTCTTCAGAATTTTTTTTTTTTTGCTGTATGAGCAACATGCATTCCCACACTTTCCCAAAATCATTTATAGGTCATTGATTTTGTTTAATCCAACAAGTATTTCCTAATATTTCAATTCTCTCAGACCCCTCTTAAGGGAAGAGTCACAGGAATGAGTGTGATGGAACTCAGTCCCCACTGTTGTGGTCTGATTGGTTACTTGGGGGCAATTTGCTAGTCAGGGCAGAATTACCTGACTTCTGGGGAAAATGCATTTTCCCTCCATTTTCTTTTGTGAGTTGTGGCCTGGGTCTGTGTGAAAAGTGGGTCAGGACAGGGGGAAGGGAGAGTAGTCAAGATCCTTCCTCCATCTTCAGAGAGGTGGGCTGGGCTGTCTCCTTGAGTCAGGGTCTGGTTGCCTGGAGTGGCCACACATAAGTACTGACATAGGGTGGGTGCCATAGTAGGCTCAGATCCAGTAAGTTGAAGTTCCTGACCATGCAGGATTTGGGCTCACTTGACTGAGGACCCAAGTAGTTTTGGGGTGGGGGTAAGAGGATAGTACTGGTGAACCTGAAGAGGATTTGGAAAGGCCACTTTCACCCTACACTTAGATCACACATATCGCACTGTGTGATATTAGCATGTTCATTTCACTGTCAAAATAATTTTCTTTTGTGGGAGTCATGATTTCTGTATTTTAGAGGATTTCAACAAGAATTCAGAGGTAAACCCTCTAAATATATAAAATATCATGCAAACATATCTGACTTTAATCAAAATTGCATTACATACATATTTCTGAACATCCAAAAATTTTGCATTACCTGTTCAGTCAAGTAAGCGTACGGGAAAAACTTGACTGCACAAAAGACTAAAGCCCTACAATAAATATAGTACATTCTCATATGTACTATTTATAACAATGTCTTTTATGAGCAGTATGTCCTTTGCACTTAGGTAAACAAGGATTTTTCTATCCAGGATTTAACAGGACAATGACAATGTGTTGCTGTTGAACTTACACAATTCTTTTTTTTAAAATATATTTTGATTTTTTTTTTTACAGAGAGGAAGGGAAAGGGATAGAGAGTTAGAAACATCGATCAGCTGCCTCCTGCACACCCCCCTGCTGGGAATGTGCCTGCAACCAAGGTACATGCCCCTGACTGGAATCAAACCTGAGACCCTTCAGTCAGCCGGCCAACGCTCTCTCCACTGAGCCAAACCAGTTAGGGAGAACTAACACAATTCTTGATAATTTTTAACAATCATTCTCATACTCATCTGCCAAAGGAAACAATCCCCACCTTTTTGCATATGGATTAACCTTTCTGACCACACCTGCTCACTGGTTGTTCCCAATTTCCCAGTAAGTATATCATACTGGGAGGGACTCTGAATTGCTCTTTTCTTTCTTCAAGAAAAAAGCAAAATTTAAAGTATCCTTTTCAGGTCAATATTAAGTCACAGAAATCTCAGATCCAATAAAAATTAGCAACCATTTGAGGGTAGCCTCTTGGAGCCCAGGCTGACAGAGCTGGGTGCTCTGGGGAAGACCCTAAGCCAGTGGTTCTCAACCTTCCTAATGCCGCGACCCTTTAATACAGTTCCTCATGTTGGGATGACCCCCAATTTCATTGTTACAAATTGAACATAATTAAAGCATAGTGATTAATCACAAAAACAGTCTGTAATTATATATGTGTTTTTCGATAGTCTTAGGCGACCCCTGTGAAATGGTCTTTTGACCCTCAAAGGAGTCACGACCTACAGGTTGAGCACCCCTGCCCTAAGCACTTGGAGTGTGTCCGGGGGCTTCCCTAGGAAACACCAAATGTCTCTGGTGAGGAGCACCAGCACAGGCTTAAAACGAACCATTCCCCTGGGGAGGAACAAAGAATGAGTTAGGCTGTTAGGAACCACAGTTGGCCTGGTTCTTGCCCCCAGAGAATCATGTCCTATATTACATTTTGGAACTGAATAGGTCATTCTTGGACACGTCGTGAGTGATTACTCATTCAGCTTGAAAAAATGAGCCTTGATGTCTGAAGCCCTCCTCTCTGCTGCTCTATCAACCCTCAGGTTCCAAAAGCCCTCCTTTATACCTGACCTCGTTGTCCTCCTGTTGCCACTGAAAGCTAGTTTTTCTGTGTAACATTTTGTGCAAGCGAAGAAGACTTTCAGTACACAAAGAATCGTGTGTTGATTGTTACCAAGTTAAAAAGAATCGTAGAATGTTTACAGTTCTAAGGTGGCTTAGAGTTCATCTATAACAATGAAAGTGTAATGTGCTAATTAGACTAGTTAGCTGAACGACCTTCCAGACAAAGCCAGGGCTGTGGGCTGAGGGCAGCCGCCGTGGCTATGAGGGCCGAGTCCCTTGCACGAATTTCGTGCATTGGGCCTCTAGTTTAGAATAATAATAATTTACACAAGGCTATGTTGTTTTTGCACGCCCACCTCTTCTTCAGGTAACAGTATTTTTTCTTTTGGAGAACTACCCTCCCCCCACTGTTAGGCCTTGAGGTTTAGATGGAGCTGATTCCACTCTGTAGCTCCAAAAGAGGGTCTACAGCGATGTCCCTTTGTTGCAGTGATTGCTTCAAGAATGAGCTCTTGATCCAGGTTGGGTCAGTGAGAGCCAGCCTAATTTGACCAAGTATGTGATGCCTGTCACCAGGGTTCTGATTAGTACACATGTAGCATTTTACACTGAAAGCTTAAGGGGCTCCTTTTTATTTTTATTTTTATTTTTTTAATAAAATGTATATTTTATTGATTTTTTTACAGATAGGAAGGGAGAGGGATAGAGAGTTAGAAACATCGATGAGAAACATCGATCAGCTGCCTCCTGCACACTCCCCACTGGGGATATGCCTGCAACCAAGGTACACGCCCCCGACCGGAATCAAACCTGGGACCCTTGAGTCCGCAGGCTGACGCTCCATCCATTGAGCCAAACCGGTCAGGGCTTAAGGGGCTTCTTAAGGTCACAGCAAGTCATTCACATAGCCATTTTCTCCTGATACCTACCCACATTCTAGTGGGAGCACAGATACCAAAAGGTAATTAAGAGCATTCATGCCCTAACTGGTTTGGCTCATCGGCCTGAGGACTGAAAGGTCCAAGGTTTGATTCCGGTCAAGGGCATGTACCTTGGTTGCGAGAACATCCCCAGTGGGAGGTATGCAGGAGGCAGCTGATCGATGCTTCTCTCTCATCGATGTTTCTAACTCTCTATCCCTCTCCCTTCTTGTCTGTAAAAAAACAATAACATATATATTTTTTAAAAAGCACTTATTAATTCAATAAGTATTCACTGAGGTGATAAATACTACTTGATGCCTAGATCTGTGCACGGGATGGAATTATGATTGAAACAGAAAAATGCATCTGTGGCAGCACACAGGAGGGGCATGTAGTCTACCCTGGATATGTGCATATGGGCATCCAGAAAGGCTTTCTGGAGGATGGGATTCCTAATGTCCCCTCCTTTAATTTTCTTTCTTATTCTTACAACTAGTATCTTAGTTCAGGCAGCTTTTTGTTTCATATCTATATAACAGCAACTGCATTTATTTCTACTCTTATCTTGGTTCCCTAGTACCCAATCCATCCTTTACTAACAACAGAATGGTTTTTCTTAAAAACACTTTACTAAAGTATAATATATGAAAGCATGTAGCTTGATGAATTTCCCCAAGCAAACACAACCATTAACCAGTGCCTATATCAATAAACATGGTCAGCACACCAGAAGCCCACCTCCTGTCCCCTTCCATATATCACCTCCCCTCACAAATAAGCCTTTAAAAATACTGATCTCTACCTTGCTTCCTTGCTTTATTAAAATCCTTCAAGGTCTTTCCACAGCATAACACTCCATCTCCTTGGCCAAACAGAACCCTAGTAATTTCTAACCTACTGTCCTAGTCCTCACTGCCTGGCCTTTACATATGCTGCTCCCTTTAAGATGAACCCTCAGCCCTCTTCCTTCCCCATTTCAGTCTTTCCTAATTATTCCTGGAGCCATCTTCTCAAAGCCTTCCATGGTCCCTTCTCTCTCCTTGGTCTGTTCTCTTATAGATTCTTGAAGGTAGAAGTCGTGTTTTTCATCCCAGTTTCCCAATTGGTTAAATGAATAAATAAGAACACCTGGCATTATTACTTTCCCATAACGCCTTTCCTCCCTTATCCTCCTCCCCTCCATTCATTTTAAATAAGAACAAACCATTGCCCTGTGAATAAATCAACATGTTTCATCTTCAATCAGTACAGTCATGCACCCCTTACATGATTTTGTCCTTGTGCAAACACCTTAAGAGAAAGCACATCTTGTGTACTTATGCAAACCTAGCCAGTATTGTCGATTGTTCTAGGCTATAAGCCTGTACAACGTGTTTCTGTACAAAACAAATGAGATTAAATAAAACACAAGAGAAATGACACACTCAGGAGACAAGGTAAAGATGAGATGGGTGAGGTTGCTGCCCATGTAATACCACAACTATTTACAACAAACATTAAAAAAAATTAATAGAAAGATTACACTCCGAAATAACAAAAAGTATCAAATAGAAAATACATACACTAGTAACATAATCATTTATTATCATTATCAAATATTACGTACTGCTCATGATTGCGTGTGCTATCCTATATAATAAAACCCTAATATGCACATATACCGAATGGCAGAACAACCAGTCGCTATGACGTGCACTGACCACCAGGGGGCAGATGCTCATGAAGGAGTTGCCCCCTGGTGGTCAGTGCGCTCCCACAGGGGGAGAGCCACTCAGGGGGAGAAGCTGGGCTCATGGCTGGAGAGCACAGCAGTGGTGGTGGGAGCTTCTCCCACCACCACTGCAGGTGGGCGGTAAGGAGCGAGGGGTCCTGGACTGCGAGAGCCCTAGACTGCAAGAGGGATGTCTGACTGCTGGCTTAAGCCAGCAGGTGGACATCCCCCAAGGAGTCTGGACTGCAAGAGGGTGCAGGCCAGGCTGAGGGACCTGCCCCCCACCCCTTTGCTGGAGTGCATGAATTTTGTGCACTGGGCCTCTAGTACTTTTATATTACTGGTGGTGCAATAGGTTTGTTTACACCAGTATCACCACAAAGGTAATGCATTGTGCTATATGACCTTATATCTACAATGTCACCAAGCAATAGGAATTTTTCAGCTGTTAAGACCTTATGGGACCATGGGCATACTAGTATACATATACAATCTGTCATTGACCGAAATGTCCTTATGTGGTTCATGACTAGTTTGTAGAGAAGTCATGACTGATTTCCACTGACCCAGCCATATCTTCCTGCTAGGTGTCTCCCGCCCACCTCACCCGACACACCAAGATAAGACTAAAGTAGGGTCTTGCACCCAACCAAGGTAAGTGAATACAATGGAAATTGATATTCATGAGATCTGAGTCATTCTGTTGGTTTAATTGGAATAACTGCAGAACTTAAGGGTGAACATGGAGTAGGGGAAGGAAGCAAGGAAGTAGGTTAACATTACCAAATGCTTACCTACCATGCACCGGACACAAATCTATCTTACTTAACTAAAGTGGGGAAGGAAGGTGCAAAAATGTATAGATTAATGAATTGCATAAAAAGAAAAGCCAATATGTCCTTTCCTTCATTTGGTTGAAAAAGGTTGCTTATGCATTTATAGCTTTTTCTTTTTAATTAGAAATTACAGGAGAGAATCACTGAAGCTCCTGGTTTCCTGGTTTCAATGACAATTTGCTTTTAAATCATTTGAAGATGATTCTATGAAATAAAAAAATGTAGAAACATTACAAAAGGTGTTAGTGTGTAGAAGAAAGTGTTACTAGGTTGATGGGTATACTAGTAGTCAGAGCACTTCACACTAGCTCCCAAATGGTTACTGCAGGCCAGCAGGCAGGGCCACCTAAAACCATTTTTTTATGGAAGCATTTACAATCTGGAGTTGATTTTTAGAGAGAGGAAGAGAGAGGGGGAGAGAAACATTAGCGTGAGAGTGAAATATGGATCAGCTGCCTCCTGCACACCCCGCACCAAAGATCGAGCCCACAACTCTGGCATGTGCTCTGACTGGGAATCAAAGCTGAAACGCTTCGGTGCCTGGGAAGATGCCCAGCCAACTGATCACACTCCCAGGGCTTGATTTGATTTTTAATGAAAAAGTTCTTCACAAAAAATCCAAACAGCAAACCCAAGTCTATTTTCCGTATGCATAACACTAAAGACATCTGACAGGTTGGCCCCATTCCCAGAAAGTCTATTTCTCCCCTAACATTCTGTAACTTATATGGCATTGGGCTGGGCCATCACCGATGCACAGCTGTGATCTACTAAAAGTTTTCTCAAAACTGCCTCCTCTCCTTAAGTCAACAGCTCATCCACAGCCTATTTAGAATTTTGCTGAATAAAAGGGTAAACCCAGAAATTCAAATTCAAGCCATAGGAGAAGTAGATGTCTGGATTGTTGCCTCATGAATAAATCTGATCAGGACAGCGTGCTTGGTGATATAATATTTATCTTAGTCATCCTTTTATAGTCCAGAGTGTTCTGCATAGTCTGAAACGCGGGAATTGTTTCTTTAGTGCTTAGTAAAATTAACGGTGATGCACATTCATTCACCTCACTGAATAGGCAGGTAGCTCCCTGAGACCAAAGGCGTCCAGCATCTTATCTTCATCTTTGGTTTAATGAGTCCTCCTACCCCTAGTACAAAGAATGCTGTGAGGTGGGCAGTCTGAAGTGCTTGGTGGGGGAGCAAAGGAGAGAAAGGTTCCAATTGTTCAGAAAACGTTTCATTCTTCTCTCCTCTCTGCTGGGGCAGTAGGCAAAGGGGAGGTCCTTACGACAGTAGTTTTAACCTTCAAACCTGGTTTCACAAAAGGCAAAACCTCTGCGAGACATCTGGCCTGTCTCAGTGGGTCACAAGGTCAAGGTCACCGCCGACTCCCGGGATCGCTCTGTCCGGCAGGCGTCGCTGGCCACCGCAGAGCCGCAAGGAAGGAAGTGGACTCAGATCTTCCGTTCAGCCAGGAGGCTCGGCACCCCAGGCTCGCCTTCCCGCGGTACCTGCGCCCGCCCTTGCGCGCCGTAGCGACTTTTGGAGAGTCTCTGGTCCCCTGCGCGCACCGAGGCGTGAGCCGGGTCCTCACTCGAAGGCGCGGGTTCGGGCCACAGAGGTTGAGCGCTGGGGCGGATCTGGAAGGGCCGGGCGGGCCGGGCGCGGGGCTGGAGCGGTGCGCAGGGCTGGCGCTGAAAGGCCTGGG
>NW_006293232.1:2327282-2332989 GCF_000327345.1 Myotis davidii | reverse complement strand
CGAGGCGGAGGAAGCCCTGGCCACGTCGGGCCGCAGGCCGCCGGGCCAGCGCTGGGTGTGGATGAACTTCGAGTCGCCCTCCCACTCCCCGGGACTGCGAAGCCTGGCAGGTCACCTCTTCAACTGGACGCTGTCCTACCGGGCCGACTCGGACGTCTTTGTGCCTTATGGCTACCTCTACCCCAGGACCCATCCCAGCGACCAGCCCCGAGGCCTGGTCCCCCCGCTGTCCCGGAAACGGGGGCTGGTGGCCTGGGTGGTGAGCAACTGGGACGAGCGCCAGGCCCGGGTGCGCTACTACCACCAGCTGCGCCAGCACGTGTCCGTGGACGTGTTCGGCAAGGGTGGGACCCGGCGGCCGGTGCCTGACATCGGGCTTCTGCACACCGTGGCCCGTTACAAGTTCTACCTGGCCTTTGAGAACTCGCAGCATCTGGACTATATCACGGAGAAGCTCTGGCGCAACTCGCTGTTGGCTGGGACCGTGCCGGTGGTGCTGGGCCCCGACCGTGCCAATTATGAGCGCTTTGTGCCCCGCGGTGCCTTCATCCACGTGGACGACTTCCCTAGTGCCTCTGCCCTGGCCGCCTACCTGCTCTTCCTCGACCGCAACCCAACCGTCTACCGCCGGTACTTCCATTGGCGCCGGAGCTACGCCGTGCACATCACCTCCTTCTGGGACGAGCCTTGGTGCCGGGCCTGCCAGGCAGTGCAGAGGGCTGGCGACCGGCCCCAAAGCAAACGCAACTTGGCTCGCTGGTTCGAGCGGTGAAGCCACCCAGGGAGGTCCAGCCATCCGCTTTTTGATCCTCTGCTGTGCATCTCCTTGAATGCCGAATCCTGGGATGAAGGTTTTGCTTATGGGAAAAAGGTGATTTGCCAATGGTACTCAGCACAAAGGCTGGGTGGGTAGGATCCCCGTTCAGTTCTTGATGTTTTTTTTTGCGCGAGTAGGAGTTGGGCTCTCTCTGCTGTTGATGGGCATCAGTGTTCAGGACTGAAGGGGTGTGGGGGGGTGTGTGGGGGGCGTCCTCCCCTTGTAACTTCACCAGTGCAGAGGTGAAGAAATAGCTTAACTACAAGAAGCCATTGAGTCAGTTGCTCTGAATTTCCTCATCTGCCACAGGTCATATTTGTGGCCTGTGCTGAGTCCAAATGTCGGGACTGCTGCTCGTTTCACATTTCACTGGACCAAGGTGCAGCAAACCCCTGGTTTTGGAAAGATCCTTGTCATTGGATAGTGGACGGACTGTGGCTGTGGCCACAAGGAAGTCTTTCTCTTTGTTGGTTGAATTCCTCAAAGCCTCAGCACCTAAGAAAGGTGAGGAGGGTCATCCAAGAATCCGTTGACTGTTTCTTAACAAGTACTGTTTGTTCCCCTGCCAGTGAATGGAAACAAGATGCTGGATTGTCCTTGGAGAGGAGTTGAGGTGAATATATAAGTGTACCTCTCTTTATACAAATGTGTTCTTGAAGAGCTGCTTTCCTTCTTTTTTTTAATCCTCACCTGAAGATATGTTTATTATTATTATTGATTTTAGAGAGAGGAAGGAAAGAGAGAAACATCTATTGGTTGCCTCCACACTCACCCCATCTGGGGATCAAACCAAAACCGCCAGGTATGTGCTCTGACCGGGACTCAAACCCACAACCCTTGGTGTACCGAGGACACTGCAACCAACTGAGCCAACAGGGCCCAACAAGCTGCTTATCAGTCATGTCCCAAATTCACTGCGCTAGGGGGAATTCAGTATTTAATACAACCTTACGGAGAATCCCTTTACAATGTGAATAATCATCCCTAACTAATTTCTTCTATGTCTATATTTTTCTATAACCTGAATTTTTTAAAAAAGGATATTAAAATTACAGATGTGAAAATAAAGCCGAAGCAACTTTCTTCTCCCCACTTCCCAGAAAACCAGACTGTGTTTACAAGACAGAAGAGAAGGAAGCCACAGTGTCATTTTCCACCAAATTACTTATTTTGTGTCTTTACTGGACCTGAAATTTAAACTGGAATATCATTCCTCCAGGGGTGCTGGCATGCCCTGTCCGCAGAACAGTGAAAGATTGTACTGCATTGTGGAATCATGCAAAAGGAAAAAAGATTCATGGTGTCTGTTAATGGCAGTGTTTGTTTCGATCTGTTAGTTTTTTTGTTAAGTGTTTAGTTGCTAGGGAATGGAACTGAATTGGTGTCTGTGATGAACTTTGTCTTCTGTTAAAGGCTACACGGCAATTCACCTTGGGGCCAGCTGGTTCCCCTCCTAGTCTGCGTAGTGGTACATGTAGCCTCACATTTCTAATGCCCTTGAGACGGTGCCAGGGGACCAACTTTGAAAATATATGCATTGATTTTAACAGTTGTTTGAGCAGTATATTCAATAGGTGCTATCATGTGCCTTACGCTGTGCCAAACACTGGGCCTGGGGTGCCACAGGAGAAACAAAAATATGTAAGGCAAGGCCCCTTTCTTTAAGGCTCTTACAATCTATCACTGCCAACAAGTAATCAGTGAACTTTGATAAATCAACTGGCAGTACCTGTTTGTTTAAAGCGATATCCTTAGTGACACACACCATAAGTGAATTATTAGAAAGCCAGTTGACTTACAACCCGAAATAATAGCTTATGTTTCTTGATTTATTATAATAAGGAGCCTCAGTGACTAATTATTGTGGGTAGGGTCCAAGATTCATTAGATTTACACATGGTTCTGCTATGAAGAGTAATTTTGCATTTGACTACTTCAATTCGTTGAATCATAGAATTTTATCTCTGCATTTGTTGTAGGGTCACTTAAAAAATCACTAAAGTCTAAAAAGTGGTTCAATTCTCTTTGTCCTTAAAAGGGGAAATTAAAATTCGTGGGTAAGATTTCCTTATTAAAATATTATGGTCTGGGCAGAATTATAATTACAAAGTATTAACTGTCCAACAAAGAAAAAGGAAAAATTCTATTCTTAAAATGAATATTTACGGGATACTGGCCAGTGATCTTGGTGTTATTGGGAATCTACATGAGGCAGTGGCAGAGAGTTTAGGTTTTGAGGGAAACCTGGCGTAGAGTTGAATTCCAGCCGTGTGACCTTGGGCAAATTAGTAATAACTCTGAACCTCAGCTCCCTTATCAGTAAAACGGGGCAAGAAAATACTCCACAGCTCATTGTGAGCAGGTCAGGAAATAAAATAGGTTTAAAGGTGGTTACTCAATTGGTGAGAAAAAAATATAGATATTTTTTCCTTCTTTCCCTGCAGTGGTTTCAGGGTGTCTCCCTATTCATGTACATGTTTAAAATTAAATCTATATGAAATGAAAAGGAAGGGACCTTCTATCATGTATTTCAAATGAACCCCCAAAGCTAAGCCTATTATTTCAAAAATCTTTGCCATTTAGACTGACCTTGAATTTGCAAACCACCTATGCTTTCTTTGAAAAACAAACAAACAAAAAAAGGTTGTTTTGTTTTGGTTGAGTTATATAGTTATATAAGTAAATATTATTTTACTAATGCTCTTTTTACTATTGTCCATTTAAAAGTAACCACGTATTGAATATTTAGCATGAGGAAGGTATCATTGCATTATTATTTATTTGAAAATTTGGCGTGTGAAATGAAGAATATTTTAAAAGGTTAATCTCATCAGAGAGCAAGACAAACGTGGCAGTTGTTCATTTTATGGTATTTTATTTTTCATATTCTAAATTGAGCAGCTTGAAATTTCACAGGCACTGATATAAAATGTATAAAAATGCATCAAAATAGCTTTCCTATGATTGCCATGCCCTTCCTTTAACGCATACACTTTTCTTTACAACTTACTACAAACTGAGTATTGTTAGCGCTTGATGACCCTAATTACATGAGTGCATCTGGAATGAATTTGCATCAGGAAAGACAGTCTGACTGGCTTTCAGTATTCGCAGATGCTTCCCAACTTCCAAGCCCTTGCCTGGCCGTAATTTAGAGACGGAGGCTTCATGGAAAGAGCTTGCAATTTGGAGCCAGAACCTGGGCAAGCGGTTCTGCCACATTCTCCCCCTAAATAAACTCTGAGTTTTGGCTTCATCTTTTTTTGCCCCTACAAAACAAGAACTAAATGTGATGATGCATGCCAGGGCACTTTGTACATTGTAAGTTGCTATACAGTTACAGGATGTTCTACATTTCCAAGGCTCTTAGAGAGGGGTTGGCATACTTTTTCTATAAAAGGCCAGAGAGTGAATATTTCAGGCTTTGTGGGACATGCAGTGTCACCTCCCGTTGCAGCGCACAAGCAGCCGTTGTCAATACATAAACAAATGGGGTGCCTGGATTTGCCTGCAGTCAGTTTGTCAACTCTGTTTTAGACTTTTAGAGATAGAAGGGATTTGAGAACCTACCTGATGGGGGTTTCTTAGAATGGACTTAGGAATTGTAACTGAAAAGTTTTAAAGGCACATATTCCTTGGTTCCTAGACCAGCTTTGCAAGATTTCCTAATCTATAATAATAAAAGGGTAATATGCTAATTAGACTGGACGTCCTTCCTGACGAAGCCGGGCTGGAGGGAAGCCCAGGTCCTGGGTGCCAGAAGGAAGCCGGTGCCGGTGGGGGGGTTGGGGGCGAGAGGGAGAACTACTTTTGCACGAATTTCATGCATCAGGCCTCTAGTTGTCTTATATTGGACAAATTATTTAAGCTTTCTGTGTTTTGATAGTCTCATATCTAATTGAGGGTAATCATATACAATTTATGGAGGTGCTGGGAGAATTAGATAAGATGCTTACAGTACTCAGGACAGTGTGTCGCACATAGGAAGCACCTGGGAGATATCTGCTGTGGGCATTTAGTAGTGGCAGAACCAGCCTTGCTTGTGCAAGTCACAACCGCTTGGAGCCTCTGTCACTTGAACTGCAAAATGAGAGGGTTGTACAAGTTCTCCTGGGACCTCTAGTTCTCTTGCCATCATTCTACTAACTGGCACCTTGGGGCTTTAAGAACTAATTCACCTCCCCACGTGCCTTCCTTACAGTCTGGAAATGATCTACTGCACAGCAGCTGTAAACTGGCAGAAAACCAGGCACCAGAGAGGGACACTGATGTAGTGTCACAGGCTTTAGATGGCAGGGAAGGGAGCCAGGTCCTTGGTAATTAGTCTGGTGAATAATTGCATTGAATCCATTTCAAGTCATTCTTGGATGTGTCTCAGGGACTTTTATGCTACACATTCTTATAATAAATCAATTTCTGTATACGTGTTCAGGTTATTTTGACAAAATAATTAAAGTAATTTAGTTATACATGATTCGTTGTTTATCATGTGTATTCTCAGGCACTAATGTGGGATTTACTTGGTCCAAGGGTTTTCTGTAAGTTCATTGGTTGTAGGTGGGTAACTGAAATGCAAAAGCTTTGCCTCCTCTGAGTTGTACCGGTTCTATTGGGCTGGCTCTCTTGTCTTTCTTGCTCATCTCTCCAAGGGTTTAAGTAGTAGGTCCCTCTCTTTCATTCCATCTTACTTACTAAGTGCTCAGATGCCCCCTCTAGCTCCTGTTCACTAAATTTTAAAAATGCCATTTTTTAAAGATGTGGAATAAAGTCTGGGAATGTGATAGTTGGCAAAGGTATCTTTCTTAACAGCTGGTGCTCAAATTATTGAAAGGGGGAAGTATGAAATTGGAAAAAACACTGAATATTTCCTCTGCTTTCCCTCCTCCACCA
>NW_006293232.1:2325507-2326546 GCF_000327345.1 Myotis davidii | reverse complement strand
AAAAGTGTCTATTCTAGTGGGAGAAACCGACATGGTGACAGATAATCCTAACACATAAGTGTTGTTGTAATGAAGGTATGTCATAGAAAGATCATATGCAGAATCACAGAATTTAAGGGGAAAACAAAGCAAACTCAGTAGGAGCCTCAGAAGGGCCAGAGGATTACATGTCAGGACTAGAATTCCTTCATCAGAAACTAAGTCTTCTTAATGGTCTTTCCAAAAGGTACAAGTGTGCCAGCCTCTGGTCTCAATACCTACCTGATTATTTTCAATAATTCCACAGTTAAAAATAAACATCATTATTAACATCATCTTCAAAATGACTCATCTCTAGAGGGATTTTTCTCTCCTAGCAATTAGGAACACCTGCTCCTACCCTATGATTTTCTGTTCTTGTAATGTTCGATAAACATTTTCAAAATCTCTGTTTCATTACGTGAAACTTAATCTGAAATACAAATAAGCACAATCATCTTAGTGACCAAACAGAATTACTGTTAGATAAAAATGAGTCTTATCTAATGATTTTATCAAGCCTCCTTCTTTGAGATTTCAGAGGGAGGGAGATAGAAACATCAATGATGAGAGAGAATTATCGATCAGCTGCCTCCTGCATGCCCCCTACTGGGGATCAAGCCCACAACCCAGGCATATGCCCTGACTGGGAATTGAATTGGTGACCTCTTGGTTCTTGAATCGATGCTCAACTGCTGAGTCACACCCAGCTGGGCCAGTCATTGATTCATTTTATAATATACTAGAGGCCCGGTGCACAAAATTCATGCACAGGTAGAGTCCTTAGGCCTGGCCGGTGATCAGGGCCGATCAGGACCTTCTGGCTGCTGGCTGGGGCCTTCCTTCCCTGGCTGCCAGCTGCTCCACTGCCGCCCCCTGGTGGTCAGTGCACATCATAGCGAGCGATAGAATTCCAGTCAAACTCCCATGGGGACACTTGCATATTAGCCTTTTATATATATAGACTAGAGGCCCGCTGCACAAAGAGATTTGTGCAGTAGGTCTTCCCTTCCCCCGGGTG
>NW_006293232.1:2311792-2325464 GCF_000327345.1 Myotis davidii | reverse complement strand
TCCCCTTCCCCTGGCTCCTGGCACCATTTTTCCTCTGGCACCTGGGACACAGGCCTTCGCTCTGGACGGAGCCTTCAGCCTTCACGGCTCCAGACAGAGCCTTCAGTCTTCACTCCGCCGCTTTTCCCCTACGTATGCAAATTAACCACCATCTTTGTTGGGTTAATTTGCATACTCTCCTGATTGGCTGGTGAGCATAGCGGAGGGATGGTTAATTTACATGTTTGTCTATTATTAGGTAAGACTAAGGCCCGATGCATGAAAATTCGTGCAAGAGTAGGCCTTCCTTCCCCCGCTGCTGGCACTGGCTTCCTGATTGCACCGGCTTCTCTCGGGCTGCCCACAGGCACCCAAGACCCGGGCTGGCTTCCCTCTGGCCCTGCCTTTGTCAGGAAGGATGTCTGGAAGACATCCGACCTAATTAGCATATTACCCTTTTATTATTATAGATATTTACACACAATAGGTATTATGCTAGATTCTGGGGACACAGAAGTGAAAAACATGGTCCCTGCCCTCAAGAAGACCTCAGTCTAGAACTGACAGACAGACTGATGAAGCAATGATTTTCAAGTGCCTTGATTAGCATCAGGGCATAGCAATGTTTGGAGTGCAACAGGAGCATAGATGAGGGGTGTCAAGAGTGAATGGAGGAAGGAAGAACCAAGATGGCGGCATAGGTTAACGCCGGAGTTTGCCGCCTCGAACAACCATTTCAAAAGTGAAACTAAAAGACGGAAGGGACATCATCCAGAACCACAGGAACGGTGGCTGAGTGGAAGTCCTACAACTAGGAGGAAAGAGTAACGCATTCGGACACTCAGTGCCTTGATTAGCATCAGGGCATAGCAATGTTTGGAGTGCAACAGGAGCATAGATGAGGGGTGTCAAGAGTGAATGGAAATTAGGGCAGATGATCCTGATCTAGAGGAATGTTTGTGTGAATCTTGAATTTTTAAATATGAAGAGAAGTTACCAAGTACCCTTAAGAGGTGAGTGCAGGAGATATGTATTGGGAAGAACTAGCATGGGCAAAAGCTCATACTTGTGAGAGAATATGATAGGTTAAACTCAGCAAGCTTGTCAAACTCACGGCCTGCCTCATGAGTTTGACGTGTTTGGGTTAGAGCAGTGGTCGGCAAACTCATTAGTCAACAGAGCCAAATATCAACAGTACAACGATTGAAATTCCTTTTGAGAGCCAAATTTTTTAAACTTAAACTATATAGGTAGGTACATTGTTATTAACTTAATTAGGGTACTCCTAAGCTGTCCTTTGCTAAAAAAAGTCCTCAATCCGATTGAGGTACTTTCGCTGAGGTCGACCCCTTCCAACTCTCCCATCCACACTTGTCTTGTATACCTGTTTCGTTTATCTCCTTTCGTTCTTCCTCTCTATATATCCAAACCATCTCAACATACCTTTCTCAATCCTCAATACTACATCTTCTTTCACTCCACAACGTTCCCTAAAATTAACTTAATAAACTTTACTTAAAGTTTTAAGTCAACTTCGCACTGTACGTGCGCGCCCGGACGTGGTATTTTGTGGAAGAGCCACACTCAAGGGGCCAAAGAGCCGCATGTGGCTCGCGAGCCGCGGTTTGCCGACCACTGGGCTAGAGGAACTGGACCAGAAGACAAGGGTGTGCTGGGGAACAGGAGTGGGAGGTAAGAGGTGATTCTGGGGAGGAGCTCAGGATCTGATCCGGAAGACCCTTGGAAAAAAGGCTAAGAATTTTGGAGTGTTTCCTAACAGGGGAACCACTGAAGGAGTTAGTTTGCTTTGCCAAGAACAAATCCCAAATAGGAGACATGGTCTTTGCCAGTGCTTCTTTCTATAGGGTTTTGAGTAGAAGGAAGTCTCAGGTGTTCAGTTCACCATGTTCCATGTGCATGCCTGAAACCTAATGACACTTAGTTCAATTAATTCACTTCAGGCATTTCAGTTGTGCAGCCCTGTGCCATTTCAGGATCCAGGAAGCAGGTCTTGTGGTCAAGTTCCATGATCTTCCAAATGTCCCGCATGCCTCTTTAGAAACAGCTCCCACTACATCCTTCTCTTGACAACTGTTGATCTCTTCTATGGTAGTACTTTGCTTTTTAAAAAAATGTCATAAATGAAACTGAGTAGTATGTAACTTTTTAAAAAATATATATTTTTTTATTGATTTCAGAGAGGAAGGGAGAGGAAGAGAGAGGTAGAAATATCAATGATGAGAGGGAATCATGGATCGGCTGCCTCCCACATACCCCCTACCAGGGACCAAGCTCACAACCTAGGCATGTGCCCTTGCCCGGAATCGAACCCAGGACCCTTGAGTCCTCAGGCCAACGCTCTATACACTGAGCCAAACTGACTAGGGCAATATGTAACCTTTTAATCTGGCTTCTTTTTCTTAATCCATTGGAGAGTCTTCAGTATTGTTGCATGTATCAGTAGTTCCTTTTTTCTTTTTCCTCTAATATGTTTTTATTGATTTCAGAGAAAGAGAAAGGGAGAGGGATAGCGAGATAGAAACATCAACGAGAATGAGAAACAGGTTGGCTGCCTCCTGCACGCCCTCTATCAGGGATCGAGCCCCAAACCCTGGCACGTGCCCTGACTAGGAATTGAACCAGTGACCTCTTGGTTCATGGGTTGATGCTCAACCACTAAGTCACAATGGCCAGGGGGTAGTTCCTCTTTATTGATGAAGAGTATTCCATTAAATCTTTATATTCTGCATACAAATTTTTTTTATCATATATATATATATTAGACTTTATATTTTAGAGTGGTTTCAGATTCACAGCAACATTGATTGAGAGGAAGGTACAGAGATTTCCCATCTATACCCTGCCCTCACATGTGCATGGCCTACTGCATTATCCATATCCCCCATCAGCATGGTATATTCGCTACATCAACACATCATAATCACCCCAAGTTTATAAGGTTTACACTGGGGGCCAGCCTTAGTGTTGTACATTTTATGGTTTGAACAAATGTATAATAACATGTTTTCACAATAATAGTTTCATACTGCCCTTGAGTTCCATGTATTCATTCCTCCCAGCCCCCAAGTCCTGGCAACCACAGATCTTTTTACTCTATCCATAGCTTTGCCTTTTCCAGAAAGTCTTATAGTTGGAATCATGCTATGTGAAGCCTTTTCAGACTGGCTTCTTTCACTTAGTAAGTATGTATGCAGGGCTCCTCCATATCTTTCCATGGCTCAATAACTCATTTCTTTTTAGCACTGAATAATATTCCATTATCTGGAGCTAGCACAGTTATTTATCCATTCACCTACTGAAGGAAATCTTGGTTGCTTCCAAGTTTGGGCAATTATGAACAAAGCAGCTATAAACATCCATGTGCAGGTTTACATGTGGGAAGTTTTAACTCCTTTAGGTAAATAGCAATGAAAGCCATCGCAGAACCCATATGGTAAGAATTCGGTTATTTAAGTTTATATCTCGAACTGTGCAACTTAACCATATTTTCTCAGGTTTTTATGTCCTAAGGAATAAGAAGAAATTGTTATTTTAATGTTGACTGAGATGCTACTGCCACATTCTTCTTCTATGTTGTTCTTTAAATATATGACAATACTGTCCTTTTTACTTGATGTGCTGGAAAGGAAATGGTTTAAGGCAAGCATGTCAAACATTCAGCCTGCAGGCCATATGCCTCATTTATTTGGCCTGCGTTAGTCTTTGAGTTTGACATGCTTTGTTTAAGGTAACCAGGAGACTAAAAGGCCAATAGGTCAACTCTGCGTAGTGCTATTCTTGGTTTTAAGTTAATACTGCTGATTTGGGCAGGACACTTGGAAGGCCAGAGTAGACTACCCCATACAAATAAACAGGCAAGTGCTGTAATTCTTTCATTGAAAAGGATTGATATGAGATTAGGATGATTAATTCATAGTAGCACAGGCAGTTTCGCTCTCTCATTCTCAACCTGTAAGTAAGACTGACTACAAAGTTCCTCTTTATTTCCACTTAGCAATTTATCTATTTGTGTTTTCAGGACACAAACACTTTGCCCTCAGTATTTTCTGTTACACTTTTAAGTGAGCATCTATTTATCATGCTTCATACATAATTAAACAGAAAATACTCACTGCCATTTTAAAAGTGTCCAATTTTAAAAATCGCCCAGCTTACCCTTACTGGCTTGGCTCAGTGAATAGAGCATTGGCCTGTGGACTGAAGGATCCCAGGTTCAATTCCGTTAAGGGCACATGCCTGGGTTGCGGGCTTGATCCCCAGTAGGGGGCATGCAGGAGTCAGCTGATCAATGATTCTCTCTCATCATTGATATTTCTATCTCTCCCTCACTCTTGCTTCCTCTCTGAAAGCAATAAAAATATATTTAAAAAAATCAAAAATCGCTTAGCTCAGTGGTTGAGTGTTGACACATTTTTTTTTTTGCCATTTTAAAAGTGTCCAATTTTAAAAATCGCCCAGCTTACCCTTACTGGCTTGGCTCAGTGAATAGAGCATTGGCCTGTGGACTGAAGGATCCCAGGTTCAATTCCGTCAAGGGCACATGCCTGGGTTGCGGGCTTGATCCCCAGTAGGGGGCATGCAGGAGTCAGCTGATCAATGATTCTCTCTCATCATTGATATTTCTATCTCTCCCTCACTCTTGCTTCCTCTCTGAAAGCAATAAAAATATATTTAAAAAAATCAAAAATCGCTTAGCTCAGTGGTTGAGTGTTGACACATTAACCAAGAGGTCACAGTTTGATTCCCAGTCAGGGCACATCCCTGAGTTGTGGGTTTGATCCCCAGTTGGGATGTGCAGGAGGCAGCCGGTCAATGATTCCCTCTCATCATTGATGTTTTATCCCTCTCTTCCTCACTCTGAAATAAAATTCAAAAAAAAGATTTTTAAATAATCAATTTCTCCTTTCTTTTTATACTTTTCTGCATTATATTTATTCTTTCCCCTAGTCTTAACAGATACATTCCCCTTGAAGAAAAAAAAAAAAAAGAATGTCTTGACCATTATCTCTGCCTCATTTTATTTGAAACCACTTTACCAGTTGTACTCTGGGATGATTAATAAAATTCTAAACTTTTAAAAATTGTTTTATAATAAGAGAATCAAAAGTATTACATGGCATTCTTGGAAATTAGTCATATTCTGTTCCCTCTTGAAAGATTTATTAAGGCCCTTTTTTTGCCTAGTAATGCTATATGCATGTAGCCTATACCATAAACCACAATTATTTAGACATCAACTTTAGCAACCTGCCATTCTGCCTGAAATTCCATTTGCATTCTCTTGGGATTATGGTTATAATATCTTGCTTTATTTATTAAGTATATTAGTCTACAGCCTAAACTCTAAGCAGTGAACAAGTTACACTTAGTAAGCAAGATTTAAGTTTACTTCTGTGTATTATAAAGCATCGAAATAGTGATTTTGTATTTTGCTCTCATAATTGCTAAAATTGCTGAGTCATTTAGGAAAGATGATTATAGAGTTGGTCTGAAATTTCTTTATGGAAAAGTATGAAATGATAGGACAATATAAAGCAGAGAAGAAAAAACTAATGGGAATTTCCTCATGGTCTTTAAGCATCTTCAATCATCCAACAAATACTTTGCCAAGTCCTGGGCCCCTGTTAGTTACTGGGGATAAGCAGCAAACCCACAAAGTTCAGGTCCTCATGGTGGAACCATATGGAAGGAACAGAAAACAAATAAGTAACCAAATAAATAAAATAATTTTCTCTAACACACGAGGACTCATTGCTCAGAATGATATCCAACATTTTTTATCATTGCTGGGGCTCAAATAGGAGAAAATGGGTTTTGAACCATAGGGTAGGAAAGAAGTTCCTTTAATAGGGCAAGTCCATGGGGCCCCCCTCAGGGGAATAGGGAGCACAGAGTAATGGTAAACTTTATTGGACCTGCTATCTAAACTGGCTAGTTCCTCACATACGTTATCTCATTTTCCAACCCCAACACTCCCTGTGAGTTAAGTTTTATGATCCCCATGTTATAGGTGACAAAGAGGCTGTGCTACCGGGTTAAAGTCATACAGCTCATCATTGCTGAGCTAGGGTTGATTCTCTTGGAGTCCAAGACTATTGCTTTCATTGTGCACTGAGTTCAGGTGGATGGAGTATCGCCACACTAAATCTCTCAATGTTGTATAGTATTGTTTAGGTAGTTTCTTTCCGTAGAGTAAGGGAAAAGCCTTTATGGATGGCTTTCAAACTTTTTTTCAGGAGAAAATCTAATTTTCAAACAAAATTGTACGTAGAACCTCAATACATGAAACAAATTAAAGCAGAGCAGCCCTGTTGGGGCTGGGGTGTATTGTCAGAGCCTCACCCACTGCTCTCCTCACTCACCCTTCCAAGGAAATTCTCCCTCAATGACTAAGCACCAGTGAGTCCCAGGAACTTTGCCTAGTATTACCATAGTATCAGGCTAAACCAAGATTAGACTTGGTTACTTGGAATCTTACCAAATTTGAATTTTGCCACCATAAAAACAATCCCAGCCATCATAACTCTACTTGAGAAGACCTGAGCTTGGCCATCATGTCTGGCAATAGGGCACATTGAGGGCAGAGTTATTTGAGGCATGAGTTCAGTAAGAGAGTCAGTGGGAGCTGTGCCCAATGGACAAAAAGAGGCTTACATTCTCACTTCTTTATATTGAATGCAATAGTTCTCAACTTTGTAAACCCCAGGCCAGTGTGTTATGGATTCCTGGTAATGCTCTTTTACATTATGGAGTGGCTAATGAACTATTTCCCTCCATCTCAACCTCCAGACTGGGAAAATTAAAGGCTTTAATTGAGTCTTTGCTAGAGTCTTACATTTGGAGCCCTTCCTTGAAGCAACGATGTGAATGGATAATACTGAGAGAATATTCATTTTTTTAATCAGTAGAGCTGGAATCCAAGAGCAACTCCACACAATAACAGGAGACATACTAACTGGCAGGGAAGGGGAGGAGCCTTGCTAATTAAGGAAATATTTCCTCTCTTAATATGAGTTTAAGTACTGCCCTCCATCCAAACTATACCGGTCCCTAGGAGAGGTGAATGTACTATTCTAACAGGTTCCATGGTTAAATAAGTGGACATACCTGGAACTAACACAGAGGGGACTACTGCAAAAGCAGTCTGACTTGAGACCCACATCTATCCCTGGCTATTGACCTTGGGCCTGGGATCCATCCTCACGCACCTTTTACACACTTCCGTGGGATTGGGAGTCAGGGACCATGCCTGACCTTCCTGCTATAGCCTCTCATTATGCTTCCATATCACACCACTCAATTTGGGAAATGCACATGTGACACAGTAGACATAATGCCTAAGGCCCACAGTACTTTTAGGGGTGCTTGAAAATGTTTTAATTTCTTTTAAAATCCAAATAGAAAAAAAAAGTCAGGTAAAAGAAAATATATAATATTATTATATTCATTTTTAAATTTTTCTTGAGGTTAGAGAATTCATTTTTTAAATTTAAGCTTTGTTTTATACAATATTATAGTAATTTATTAGTTTTAGGTGTACAATATAATGATTGGACATTTTTATGTCTTACAATGTCATCACCTCATGAATTCTAGTCATCATGTCATTGTGCAAACATATCACAGTATTAATGACTATATGCCCCTTCATGTTTTTCACCCCTCTCCTCTCCCTTCCCTTCTGGTAACCATCCCTTTGGTCTCTGTTTCTATGAATGGGTAAAGAACATGCGGTATAGATTTACAGTGGGATTTACACAGCATAAAAAATAATGAAATCTTGCCATTGCAACAACATGGGTGGACCTGGAAGGGATTATGCTAAGTAAAATGTCAGCTAGAGAGAGATAAATGTATGGTTTCACTTATATGTGGGATCTAAAATATGTTCATTTTTATACATCTGAGTTTTAAGATAAAAATTTTAATTTTTTTTATTGCTTTTTAGAGAGAGAGAGTAAGGGAGAGGGAGAGAGATAGAAACATCGATGAGATAGAAACATCAACATCCATCTGCCGCCTTCTGCACACCCCCCGCTGGGGATCGAGCCTGAAACCCCAAGCATGTGCCCTGACCAGGAATTCCTTTTAGTGCATGGGTCACCGCTCAGCACTGAGCAACATCAGCTGGGCTAATACTTTTTTTTTTTTTAATTGAAGAAGGTGCCCATCAAGGCATCAAGGTAAAATTACTGAGGGCCAAGGAAAGTCAAATCCACCCTGTGCTCACTGGAGTGGGGCTTCCTGCTTTGAGGGGGATGGATTTTCCAGGGAAAGAATGCTTGAGTGAGGAAAGTGGGAACATCCAGGTTAGAGAACTAGAGAGGAACTAGAAAATAGAGAATCTCTCCTTTGAAACCATTTTCCTCTTGTTTTATTTGGTACCTATGTAAGTAATCTTAAATCCATTCTGGAGAATAGGGTACTCGTAGGTAACCAGAAATACCTCTGCAGCACAAAATATTCAATGCTTGTAAGTTCAGTTCTCCAGGAGTTATTTGACCTGTAGACCATTCACTGTAGACCAGGAGGTGGACAATATGTTTGAAAGGATTTCCATCACAGTGGTTAGCAGTTAACATCTAGCGCATAATGGGAATTTTCCTTCCTCTGCACATTTTAATAATGTATTTCTCATAATTTGTTTGAAAAAACAGGAGAGCAAGACTGTTTGTGTTATAGATTAAAGAAGAGTAAAGAGGTATGACAACCAAATGCAATCAATTACCCTGACCTGACTGTGCTCTGAAAAAGAAAATTTTTTAAATTTAAGGTACATTTGGGGACAATTGTCAAAATTTAACAATGGAATGCAGATTAGACAATAGTGTTGTCTAATCTACATGTTAAATTTTGTGATTGTATTGAGGTTTTATAAGAGAACAAGAAGATATTTTTGTTCTTAACAAATGCATACTAACATATTAGGAGGTCAAAGTTGAAGTCTGCAACTTCTTTGTAACCGGGTCAGAAAAAATATATACATATAAAGAGAAAATATTAAAGCAAATATATCAAAATGATAACTGGATATATTTTTAAATAAGATGTTCAAAATTATTTTAGAAAGTATTGTTGAAATAAGGTCCAAAGAAAACAACACCATTGATGCACTAACTTCACAGCTCTTTGACCATCCACACCTATGCCTAGGGAATTAATTCTGTACAAGCAGGAACCATGGACACTGAGCGAACTGATCTGAACTTGTCTGAACATGTAGACCGTCATTATTTACAGGGGTTTCCTAATAAAAAAACATTAAAACAATTTAAGCTAAAGCCACTGGGCTGAATAACTGAAAAATTGATTTGGAGCTGACTTGCAGATTGAGTTTAAATTTTTAAATTGTATTTTTCCTCATGGATAAAATTCAGACACCAATGCTTGGGACCACAGTAGGCATGAAATATGTCTTCAATGAGTGAATATAGTATTCTCTTTTTGAACTATGCTAGCCTAGGTTCCCTCCACAATAGAGCATGAGATAAGAGTTTGGATGCAGATCGATTATTTTGGGAAGTGTTTGCAAGGAACAGTAGAGAGGGACTGGGTAGAGGGTAACAGGGAAGAATGAAGCTAACCCAATGATGCATTATCAAGCTGATCACCACTGTGGCATCTGATACTTGCTCCCCTGAAGCTACTAAATGCACCACAAAATCTTCTGCCCAGTGGATGTTAGAGGGAATATTTATCCACCATTTCCCATCTACATTGGCCCAGGGTTGCTCCCATGTGGGGGCAGCAGTGAGAGATGTCCCGTGCAGCTGAGGTTACACTGTGTACAGCTGATCATAAAAGCAATGGCTGGAGATAAAAGGCAGGCCAAGGGAAATGTGAAGGGCCGTCAGTGAGCATGGTTCAGTGGTTGAGAGTCCACCTATGTACCAGGAGATCCTGGTTTGATTCCCAGTCAGGTCATATGCCTGGGTTGTAGGCTTGATGGGGCGTGCAATAGGCAGCCGATCAATGATTCTCTCTCATCATTGATGTTTCTACCTCTCTCTCCCTCTCCCTTCCTCTCTGAAATCAATAATATATATATATATGAAAATGTGAAGGGTGTCACAAGACAAGCATGATCTAGGATTAGCAACAGCATGAAGTGATTTGACACTAGTTCAAAAATACAAAATATGGAAAAAATTGTATTAAATTTATTTTTATGTATACTTGCAACCATGCTGTACTGCCTCCCTATTACAGGGAATATATAAGTGCCTTTAAAAATCATGTGTGGAAAAGGAGACATATGTAACACTTTCAACAATAAAGAATTTAAATTTAAAAAGAATAATAAGAAGAAAAATAACTATTTTTTAGGAAGACACGTTACAGAGGAAAATTTGTGTAAGAAAACCCACAACAACAAAAATATCATGCGTGGAGGGCACAATGTGACTGATTGGTATGTCATTAATCACAACAGAGAATTGGAAAATGCAGATAAGGCTTGAAAATGATTGATACTTCTGATTTTATAATGAGCACATTTGGAAAAATTGAAAAGTTTTCACTGTTTAAAGTCACTTATATACTTTCTCAACCATTCTGTCACTCTGTAGAGCTGTCTCATCAACACAAGTCAAATTTCCCAGGAGGTGGTAAATTCAGAGAACTTGAGGATAAAGGTTATTCATCTACTCAGAAACAAAGCACGGATTTTCAAAAGTGGCTTTCTTGTCTAGATTATTTTCCAGCTGCCCCTCCTTTTTAAATAGCAGTTTATGATCGCTCCCCAACTCTCTGATTCATTCATTTTAAAATAAAGTGTCATTCATTTGAGTAGCTTCACTCAGCCAAGACCAAGACTGGCCACCTCTGCCCAAGGCCATCATTACTTTTTGCATTTGTCAGCCCTCAGGGTCAATGGTTTCCCAGGAGAACCTGATAAAAGGATTTCTGATGGGGACTAAACAGAAGACAGAGCAAGGTATAGAACACAGGATTTGCCAGTACCTGAAGTAAGGCATATCACCTTGGAGGGAGACAAGGGCTATGGTGTGGGCTTTACAGGTGGTCAGACCTGAGTTGGAATCCCAGCTCTGCCACACAAAGCTGTAACGCCTTAGGTTGGTCACTTAAATTTCTTAAGTTTCAATTTCCTCAACTGTAAAATGGGGACATTAATGTTTGCCCCAGAGCCAGGCATACCCTAGGTATTCAGTAACATTAGCTATTATATTTATTTCATTTTAGGGTCTAAAACCAGGAAGTTAAATGAACCCCATTCTTCAGTTCACGGTACACTAGTCTCATGGGTCTGTGCATGTTCTATCTATACTCTATTATATTTTGCCTTCCCTTTCCCTTCTCTCATTCCCACTCTTATTTTTCTTCCTTCTATTGGTACTCAATTGTCTGTAGGATATCCTTGAATGTATGTTTACTTGAGAAAAATTAGTACATACCCAGCTACACGTGTTCCTAAGCTTTAAAAATTTACGTGATATTTTGCCATAGTATAGATCTCAATCCTTCCTTGCTTTTTCTTCATCCAACACAATGTGTTGAAGATCTATTCTTGTTGCTGAATGTATCTCTAAGTCATCCCTTGTGACTGTTCCCCTAGTATTCCACTCTCTGTATCTACCACATTTCGCCCACTTATTGCCCCTTCTCATGGACCCCAAATACTCTCATGAACTGTCTGTAGTGTGCCTTTATAACCTCAGCACAACCTTTTTGATAGATCCACGCAGTTAATTAAGTTCTACACATACTTATGATTAAAATCATCTTCGAAACTAGGAATAGAGGGGAGCTTCCTTAAAATAATAAGCACTGTAAACCAGATATTCACAGCACACGTCAAACAAAGCAGCTCCTTTGGAATCAGGAAGAAGACAGAAATGCCAGCTGCCACAGCAACTGTCAACATTGCACAGGAAAACGTGACCAACGTGATAAGAAAAATAAGAATAAGAAGGGATGAGATAAAATGATTTTTTTTAAAAAAGGTAAGGTTCTTATTTATTTATGTAGTGATTTTTTAGAGAGGGAGGAAGGGAGGGAGAGAGAAACACCAATTTGTTGTTCCACTTATGCATTGGTTGACTTTTGTATGTGCCCTGACTGGGGATCGAACCCACAACCTTGGCATATCAGGACAACACACTAACCAACTGCCCTACCCAGCCAGGGCCCAAATTATTATTTATAGATGATCTGATCATCTACATTCAAACTCAATGAAATCGAAAGACAAGCTATAAGAATGAAGGAGCTCAGCAAACTTGATAAACAATATCCACGTACAAAAATCAATACAATGTGTCTGTACAAATAACTAGTAAGAAAATATAATGAAAACAAGATCCAGTTCACAGTCATGGCGAAAACGATAAAATTTCCAGAAATTAAATAATACACAAGACTTTTATGAAAAAAATTTAAATGCTATTAAAGAGAACTTGAATAAATGGAGAAATTGTAAGGATGACAGTTCTTTCCAAATTAACTTATAGATTCCATACAATGCCAATTAAAAATAGAGCAGGATTTTAAAAGAAGCTTGACAAATGTATTTTAAAATTCATATGGAAGAATACAATTTATGAATAAATAACTGAAAAAATTTGAATAAACAATTGAATAAATAATGGGGGGGAGAAAGACTTGCTCCGCCAGTCTTGAATATTATAAAGAAATCATGATAAAAAGTGGTAAAGTACTGGTGCAGAGCAGAAATGGCAGGCACAGACCAGATCTAGGTATGTATAGGAATTTGTCACAAACCATTACAGAAAGTATACTCTGTTTAATAGATGATGGTAGGGAGGAAATGGCTCACTTTAAAGAGGTAAAATTAGATCCTTCCTCACATCATATGCATAGGTATGTTCGCGTGTGTGTGTGTGTGTGTGTGTGTGTATTCTTAAAGGGTATGAGACATTTAATGTCATACAATGTTTTTGTAAACTTAGGGCAGGAAAAATTTTCTTTCATAAAGACCTATAAAGCATAAAATTAAAAATGGTAAATTTGACTATGTGAAAATTAAGGATTTTGGTTGGATAAAGGATTTTATGGTCAAAATTAACAAGTGATAGATTTGGAGTAGACATTTGCAATGTTAAAAAGAAAAAAGAGCCCTAGCCGGTTTAGCTCAGTGGATAGAGCATTGGCCTGTAGACTGAAGGGTCCCAGGTTCGATTCTGGTCAAGGGTACCTACCTCGTTTGCTGGCTGAATCCCTGGTCCGGGTGTGTGCAGGAGGCAACCAATCTCTCTCTCTCTCTTTCTGTCTCTTCCCCTCCTTTCCACTCTTTCTAAAAATCAATGGAAAAATATCCTCACGTGAGGATTTAAAAAAAGAGAGAAAAAGAAAACAGATAAAATCTCTCCCAAATCACAAGGGAAGACATGAGAAGCCCAGTTTTAAAAACATCAATGTATGTGAACACTCGACAGAAGGGAACACGTCACAGCTATCCCGCAGGTGCAAGCAGAAAATACACACTGAACACTGTAACAGTGTGCTGCAACCTTAAACACACAGGATGGGCAAAAGCTAGAGAACTGGATAATGCCAAATTTTGGGGGGAATGATGAAGAAAATGAAAGTCTGGGCCCCTGCCCAAGCCCTCCCCCACTACCTCCCCTGTGCTACAGCCTCACTGTGTGCTTTTCCCCATCCCCATGAGCTGCCTCCCCCCACCCCAGACCCC
>NW_006293232.1:2309177-2311767 GCF_000327345.1 Myotis davidii | reverse complement strand
CACTGCTCCACCCCCACACGCTGCTCCACCCCCACACGCTGCTCCACCCTCACGGTGCCGGAACTCCACGCGTTGTGCACGCTCCCTCCACCTACGCATGAGACCCACCACCTCCACCGCCCGTGGTCGCAGCCCTGCCCTGTGGATGCCAAGGGGAGAAAGACCCTAATTGAAGCGTTGCTGCCTTGGAAGTCACCTTAGGCTCCTCCGGAACATGACGGGACGTGCCCGAGTTAGGGCGCGAGGCATCACCCGCAGCCCCAGTGCCACGGCAGCCGGGTGCCTCCAGGCCTCCCCCACGGTGTGTACAAGGCCTAACTGGCATTGTCTTGCTCTCATCTGTCTCCTTCATGGACGCGCTCTTCTTCCCTCCTAGGAAGTAGCGGGTTATCTTCTTTCTCAACGTTGAGTCTTTCCAGGGCTTCTCAATTTTTTTCCTTTGGGGTCTTATCTCAGTGAGATATTAATGTAGGTATTTTGGCCAGTGAAGAGGACTAAAAATTGGAGGCCAGCATGGCGTCCTTGTCCGTTTTCTGAATTTTAATAGCTTGATTTGGGATTAAGTCTTTTGGTAAAAACGGCTGTGCCGTCAGTAGTACCTTGATATGGCGTGCAATCTAATATGATTCCTCTTGTTAATTCATTTATAAAAATAGGAGATCTCAAGCCCAGGTGTGGTTTTGGTTTAACCATTCTTTCTTGAGCAGCCTCCTAGGGGAGGGCTCCTTGCTTGACTTAGGCAACTAGAATGAACCGACCAGTAAATCAGCAACTCCTGAGTGACGTTACTACATACTTTTCGTATTTGGAGCCATCTCTTAGGTCGTACTCAAATGTTTTCAAGTGAGTAGTCTGGTCACTATGCCTTTACTCTCACGAAAAGGGCTTCCCTTGACTTCCTACATGTTTTAGCAGGCCGATACATTTCTTTTTGAGCAAAGAGAAGCTGTTACTGTGAAAAAGAGAATATTTTTTCAGAGAGAAACTGAATGGTTCCCTTCACCCATTTTATGAACTAATTTGGAAAAGTTTATTCACGATGGTCATCACCGGAGCTGGTGAGCGAGCTGCTCCGAATCAATTTATTTTCTCGCTACAAACATGCTCACCCCGGAGGCCCGTGGCTGTGGGCCGTGGAAGCACGAGGCGGTGTTCATTGGTACCACCTTCCCCCTGATGAGCCCCCTGACTCAGGGATCTCTTCTCTACCTCGTTACACCTCCAGCTTCCAAAAGCTGTTTCTGGTTCACAATTGATACTAAATGTTGATGAATGGGGAGTACTATAGCTTGTCCTTATCCTTTCTTATAGAGGGGGCAATTTCTAGAATCATCCCTCAAGCGTTTTACCTGTTGACATTAAGCTCATGCTGACTAATGACTGAGGACATAGAGAGTTCTTATTTTTGTAATAACTTTTTGGTTTATGAATTAATATCTGAAATATGACCAAACATTGTTTTTGGCCCATGTTAGCCCGTCTCTGCTGATCTTAGTGACAATGAAGCATCGTCCAACAACGGCTGCGAGGAAACGAGTAGGATTTCACAGCAATGTAAGTGCAGTATTCTGTTCCACTCAGTTCCGTTCCATCTGACGGGAGTAGGAGTGAGTCCCCATGCCTCACCGCAGCAGGGTCTTTTCTTGAGCGTCCCATTCACCTTTTCTGGAAGGATCCCCTGTGTGTGTTGTGTTTCTTTGGGAGTCCCACGCAGAGTTTGCCGCTGAATTTGCGGACAGGGCTTAGCAGCTGGATATCTGCAGACATCAGGATGCTAGTTTTCAGATGCTGTCTGTCCACTGAATAATTTTTAACAAATTTAAAAAAAATTCTTTACGACATGTACATGTCAGTTTGCAAGGATAGTGGAAACCGCAAGTGCTCGCTGCCACTGCTCTCCTTCCTTCCCCACCCGTGGAAGATGTCACCATTCGATGGTGGCTCTCTTCCCTGCAAATTCAGTTTTAGCCTCAGGATACTTGTCAACATGCTGTTCCAGGTAGCTGCTGTCACATGGTGTGAGTTGGCACGCTCCAGATTGCCATGACAAAGTACCACAAACTGGGTGGGTTAAACAATAGAAATGTACCATTTCGTAATTCTGGAGGCTGGAAGTCCAAAATCAAGGTTTTTGCAGGGTTGCTTTCTTCTGAGGCCTCTCTTTTGGCTTAGATGGCTGGGCTGTCTTCCCTCTGTGTTTCACATAGCCTTCCCTCTGTCCTTGTCTGTGTCCTAATCCCTTCTTATAAGGATACCAGTCAAACTGGATTAGGGTCCATCCTAATGAGCTCATTTTAACTTAACTACCTCTTAAAAAACCCTGTCTCCAAATACAGTTACATTCTGAAATATTAGGTGTCAGGGCCAGCCTGACAGGGTTGAGCTGGGCTGAGGCAGGGAGGTGGGAATTGAGAAAAGAAAGAAAGACAGGAAAGCGGGGTTGGGAGGACTCCAGTTCTCTTGATGAACTGAAGCGAGTTTATTAGCTCTACAATCCTATTTATACATAACACACTGAATAGGAGGTCTATCAAGAGGAATGTATTCTTTGTTCCTCTTAATCTCTAAGGGAGGGATACAGCAGAAGAAC
>NW_006293232.1:2307465-2308613 GCF_000327345.1 Myotis davidii | reverse complement strand
ATCTATGAAATGAAAATTTTGGTTAATACTTTTTGAATAATTATTTATATTAATTAGTAAAATTTAATTAATTTGAAAATTTGATTACTATTTTATTGTTAAATTTAATAATTTAATAACAATTTTAGTTTATACTGTAAATATTAATGGAAAGGATTATTTTGCATTCTTGAGAAGGTTCTGAGCATTCCTGGTGTTAAGTTGGATTTAGATATAGGGTAGCTGCTGTTAGTTAAGTTTCTGTTTTTTGGGTATCGATTTCGGCTGGGTTAAGTTTTTTTTTGTTATTTGGGTCCCGATCTGGGCTGGGCATGGGAAGCGTAGCAGCCATGGGGGCAGGAGACCTCCCTCAGAAGGGGCAAGTGTTCAAGCCCCTGCATAGTTGGGGGAGGTGAGGATCTCTGTCCCACCTTTGTTGACTCCCAAGTTCTTCCCTGAGGCCCCCTGCGACTGTGTTTGTTTTAGGTTGCCCCTCCCAGAGGGGTCTTACTCGTCGTTGACTAACCAGTCATCGGGGCCAAGCAGGGTGATGTGAGGTTTAGTTTTGTTTCTTTGGTAGCGTATGCCCTTGTGGCCTTCATGTTTAGAAACTGCTTTTGGATCCCCTCGCCTGCTGGCGGGGCCCTGGTATTGATCATGGGGAACCCAGATTTTTTCTCCAAAGAGGGCCCAGCTTATATTATTGGGCAAGAGACAGATTCATGGTACCAGCTACCATGAGGCTTCAATTTTAGTATGAACAGAGAGCTTAGGCAACAGTTATAGGCAATTGGAAGAGGGACCCCCTTGGCAAAAAGGGCAAGAGAGGTTAATATAGAATGTTTACGTGCCTTTCCAGGGGGTCTTCCACACAGTGGAAGTGATTAAATTTTTTCATGTTTTTATTAAATTGTTGCCAAACAATTAGTTTATAAGCTTGTTTGGAATAAATATTAATATGTTGTTGTAAAATATTAAAAATTATTAATGAGCTTTTGTTATTTTAAATTATATTTTAAAATTTTATTGCTGTATTTTAAGAAATTTTAAATAAAATAACTTGTTTTGCCCTTTTTTAGAGGCAAAAACTTAAAATATATATTTATTAATATTTATTTGATAAAGCTTTCTATGCGATTTCAAGTATATTAAATTGGCTTTATTAAAAC
>NW_006293232.1:2305940-2307234 GCF_000327345.1 Myotis davidii | reverse complement strand
ATTTTAAACTTTTAGCTGGAAAATTAAATATTTAGCATTTTTTAATTAATAATATTTTTAAGAATAAATTTCAAAAATATATGACATAATCAATAGATTTAATTTTGTTTTCTAGATTTTTCGTGAGGGATATTTAGATTAATATTTTAGCATTTTGTTATTTCAGAATATTTAATTTAGTAAACTCCTAAGCCTTGGGGTGTCATTTACTGAAAACAGGTAATCATTAAAATGTGAATTAGTTATATTCTTTTTACCAAGGATGGGAAACTGAGAAGCAAGCCTTTTTTTAAAAGTTGTTACTGGTAGGAAATTTTTGGCCTATCTGCTCTGTTTCTAATAGAGCCCTTCCTCTATTAGAAATTACTTTGGGAAGCCAGCCTTAATTAAAGGGCGTAGCCGTCTTTTACCTGGGCTATTTAGATTTTTATAATTAGTATATTTCAATAATTCTTGAGATTTAAATTTAATTTATTATTTTAAGGCATATTCTTTAGCAAATTTTTGTAATAGAGATAATTTTATTGAATTTCCTTTTTGGCTTTGAAATTAACTTTTTAATATTTTTTATTAGTATTTAAAAACTGTCTTTTATTATGGAAATGCCAATCCTGCTGCTAGAATCTAGCTAGCATCTTTTTTTTGGGGGGGTTAAATTTTGCCACTTTTTTTAGGAAATAATCAGTCTTGGTTTTATTTTGTATATTTGTAAAGAGATTTCAGTTTGAAACTTTATTTAAATGTCCAAAATCAGACGTTGTGCGCATTAGTTCCAAGCCAGTTTTCTCTTTACACGTGCACAGAAATCCCAGACGCATTTTTAAATTTTAGATCTGGTGGCATTTGTTGTAGCTGTATCAGAAATGTAAGGAAATTATCATTTCTTTTCTATGTGGGAGTTTTTAAATCTAATGATATTTTGTTTATTTCAGTAGGCAAGGGCAGCACCCAGGGCAGACAGAATGTTTTATTCCTATGGATCCAAGGTCTAGCCCGGTACTTCCGGGGGTTGCTCGGAGTAGCTCTTGTATCTATTTTGCTCTCTGGGGCGGGCTGGGTGCTGTGTAGCCTGCTGGCCTTGAGACGGCATAAGGACAGGAGGGTAAATAGACAATGCCCCTGTTATTTGCCGTGGCTGGGCTGGCCCCTTTTGGTAGTTTCTCGACTGGTGTTGAGGCAAAGAATATCCTTGGATATCTGTCTTAGATTTACACTCATTTGCCCAATGTTTTCCTTTTTTACATTTAGGGCATAGTCCAGGTTGTTTGGGACCTCTGCCATTTCCTTTATTACT
>NW_006293232.1:2288590-2304001 GCF_000327345.1 Myotis davidii | reverse complement strand
ACATCATTACATAAAAGGGTACGGTCTTTTTTTTTTTTTAGTTTTATTCATTTCAAACGGGCCGGATCCGGCCCGCGGGCCGTAGTTTGCCCACGGCTGGGTTAGGACTTGGGGATACACAATTCAGCTCATAACCACTGCTGCAGTCTATTAGCCATCTCCCTTGCTCTGGCCATGAAGTTAAGTGGTTGGTTGCTAATAACAATGTACTACTACTCTCTAAGCACTTAGGTTCTTCTAGACCAGTGGTTCTCAACCTTCTGGCCCTTTAAATACAGTCCCTCATGTTGTGACCCAGCCATAAAATTATTTTCGTTGCTACTTCATAACTGTAATGTTGCTACTGTTATGAATCATAATGTAAATATCTGATATGCAGGATGGTCTTAGGCAACCCCTGTGAAAGGGTGTTCGACTGCCGAAGGGGTCGCGACCCAAGGGTTGAGAACTGCTATTCTAGACTCTTAGGATGTTCAGCCGTTCTACCCATGTTGTGCCTGGTTCTCTTGTTCTCTGCCGGGTTTTCTAGCCCTGCTCAAGTGCCCTTTGTGATCTAGACCCACAGAAGGGCACGTGGTACCTCAGAAGACCTGCTCTCAGTGCTGCCGCCACCATTCCAACCTACCCCAACTTCTCCTCGGGGCTTCCTCTCCATGCCTGCTGCACATTCTTGTGGCTACCAAGTGATGCAAACCCTTCATTTTTTGAGGGCAGATTGCATTTTTATTTATTTATTTAAATGGTGGTAAAATATGCATAAGCAAAATTAAGCATTTTGGCCATTTTTAATTGTACAGTCCAGTGGCAGCCATCGCACCATCCATCTCTAGGACGTTCTTCATCGTGCAAAACTGAAACTCTGTACGCATGAATCCCCATTTCCCTTTTCCCCCTCACCCCTGGCAACTGATAGTCTGCGGTAGATTGAATTTTTAGAAACCACCCAATATCTTTTGAAACCATGATCAGTGAATGCTATGGATAATCTAGTGGGGATAGTCTTTAAAAATTAAATAAATTTTGATATTTTTCCGGGTAGACTCAGACTCCACTGAGAAAGGAATGGAGCACACTTTGGAGCAGGTGATGGTGCTGTTTGGGGTATTGCATTTAGTTATACAAGTGGTCGGCAAACTCATTAGTCAACAGAGCCAAATATCAATAGTACGATTGAAATTTCTTTTGAGAGCCAAATTTTTAAAACTTAAACTATATAGGTAGGTACATTGTTATTAACTGAATTAGGGTACTCCTAAGGCTTAGGAAGAGCCACACTCAAGGGGCTAAAGAGCCGCATGTGGCTCGCGATCCGCAGTTTGCCGACCACTGAGTTATACTATCAAAGGCTGGTGGTCAAGTCAGAGATTTGTCACACTATGAGTCAGATCGCTTTGTGAGAATAGTCTTTGTTTTTATATTTTCATGCTATCTTCAGAAAGCCCAAGTAATATCTAAAAATCAACACCTCTTGGTACTCATTTTAACAAAAATAGTCATTGGGTTTTAATTTGATATTTCCTAGAACCTGACTGTGAGGAATATGCCCAAAGGTGACTGAAATGTTGGCTTGCACTCCCCAGGAAATGATCTCGCATAAAAACTTTTGGCAGTGTCCTGGGCATTTCTCTTCTTGTGATTGGGAACGATGAGAGCTTCCGCCCCAGTCTGTGCAGAAGTTGGTGTGGACAGTCTTGGTCTTTGGGTGTTACACAAGCGCTGAAGGAGGGAGAGCATAAGTGGGTGTGGAGTGGGACGTTGGGAGATAGAGCTTAGCCACGAGGGGAATCACAGCAGACCAAAATATTATGAGGTAGGACTAACTCAGGGTCTGTTATTGCTAACAAAACATGCCAGGTGTCCCCAATTTTTAATTTTTATGCTGAAGACTTCTGTACAGTCAAGATTGTTTTTGGCAATGTGGGCCAGTTTTATTAAAAACCACAAAAATCTGAGTTTTAGTTGTAGATGCATTTTTTATATAGTAGCTGTAAACAATATCGCTAAAAAAATATGAGTTTTTATGGCGTTCTCTTCATATTTTAGGTAAAGATGTCGTATCTCCTGGTAATGCTGAAAGTACTCTCATGAAAAGAGGAGGGAAAATCTTCCCGGATGTCATGGATTTGGGGGTCTGTACCAGAGAGAAACTGGCCCATGTGAGAGACAGCAAAGCAGGTACCTAGTCTTCCTGTGACTTATTTTTTTAAATGTCACCAAATCTTGCTTAAGGAATTTTAATTTTTAGATCTAAGATAAATAAGTTCATATGTTAACTTAAAAGATATTTATTGAACCTCTGCTATATTCAAGGTATTATCTAGATACCAGTTGTTTTAGTTTCCATTCTCTCTTTTATTAATAGAAATAGTAATAGTTTCTCCAAAGTGACATTTCACTTGTGGAAAAGATTTTCTCCTTACAGCTGGGATAGGAGTTAAAAAGATGTTTTGTCTCTTTCCCAACCCTTGTCCTGTGCAGATATAATAATGTTTCTGGACTTGAGCTGAAAAAGAAAAGTGTTGCCTATTTCTGGAATTCTTATCCCAGAAATTGCCCCCAGAATTGTGGGCATATGCATTTTCAGGGAAATAGGTCTGCTGTTTTCATTGGATTCTCCAAAGGCTTTGTGACTCCTTCCCAAAAGTTAAGACTCCTTGATGCAGATCAGCCTTTCTCAGACTTTTTAAAAAATATATATATATTTTATTGATTTCAGAGAGGAAGGGAGAGGGAGAGAGAGATAGAAACATCAATGATGGGAGAGAATCATTGGTTGGCTGCCTCCTGCACACCCCCTACTGGGGGTCAAGCCTGAGACCCAGGCATGTGCCCTTGATCAGAATCGAACCCAGAACCCTTCAGTCTGCAGGCAGACACTCTTTTCCACTGAGCCAAACCGACTAGGGCCTTTTCCAGACTTTTTAAAACCATGCAACAAACTAAGAAATGCATGTACTAGTATTGTTATCCAGAAGTGCACACATATAATTGAAACAAAGTTTCACGAACCAGTGCTTGTCCCAACTATGTGCCAGGCACTCTGCTCCGCTTCTGTCGTGTTCGAGTCTTTCAGAAGACACGGGGGTTTGCCTCACGCTCTTTCATAGCTGCAGCACTAGCAGCTCATGATTAGTTTGCAAATAATGGTGTAGATGATCTCAAAGCACCTTGCCGGCTTTGACATTCTAGGATGACGTCTCTTTGTCCATTAATATGAGCAGCTAAAATATGTTGTCATTGCCTCAGGATCTGGAAGAACAAAAGAAAGCTTTTGTTTAATTAAAATAACACAATAATCCCCTGCTCCTAACAGACTTATGCCACAGGCAGAAGCTGAGGAAATACTGAGACACACATTTTACTTTTTCTTTCTTACTACCGTGGGGGCTCATGCTTCCACTTCCTCCATGAGAAAAACAAAATAGTGCCCATTTGATACAACGCTTCCTGCCCTCAGTCTCCGAGGGCCTTCTCTGGGATTTGCAGAGCGTCTAGCGGTCTAGAAACTGATTGAACTGATTGAGAACTTCCAGAAGTATAGTTAACTTGATTACCTGGATTTCCAAGAGGTTGGGGGTTGTATTCGTGGTAAGAACTGAACAGTGTCTTCACCATTTGAGAGCAGCGTAATTTCAGAGCAGCATCCTAAAATATCAGTCGGCCTGATTTGAATTGCACAGAGTCAGGGCTTGGGAAGGAGTTCCAGGGTAGCTGAATTCAGATGCTTCTGTTCTCCCAGGGACAGGAATGTCCGGTCTGCTCGCATGTTCTTATGAGGCTTGTTTTACACAGAATCCCTTTTTAATTCCCAAACTTATGTTTATAGGACTCCATAAATGCTATCAGGCTGCAGGTGATTAGCTTGTCTTGTGTCACCTGAGCAAGAATCTTGGCTTTACAGAAACAACTATGCATATGCAAATAAATTTTTAAATGATGTGATTAATATTAACGTGGTGATATTTTTTGTTTTATTTTGTTATAAAATGTTTTTTATTTGTTTTTCCTCAGGTTCCAGTGGAATACCTGTGAAGCTGGTCACAAATCTTTTTAGCTTAGATTTGCCCCAGGACTGGAAGCTGTACCAGTACCATGTCACATATATGCCGGATTTGGAATCTAGAAGCATGAGAATTGCTTTGCTGTATAGTCAGAAGGAACTTTCCAACAAAGCAAAGGCATTTGATGGTGTCATCCTTTTTCTCTCAGAAAAGCTAGAAGAAAGGGTACAGTATGGTTACTTTGTAATACACACACACACACACATGTGAATACATTAATGCTCATCCATCTATATTTATGAGGTCAGCTGATTTTCCTGACAGTCGGAATAACTGTTTCACTCCTTTCTTCTTTCCTGTCCCCATGGCCCAGAGCAAGAAGACTTCCTAATTGAGACCTCATCAGCAATTTATTTCCCAATTAGGAAATTGATGTTCTGGCATTTTGAAAATAAGAACTGTAATACAAACACTACTTTTTCAACTACTTTTTTTAAAGGTGATTTTTCTTTGAAATAGGCATTTTTGATGTTTGTTTGTATGTTAATCCTCACCTGAGGATATTTTTCCATTGATTTTTTTAAGGGAGAGTGGAAGAGAGAGGAAAAGACAGAGAGAAATATTGATGTGAGAGAAACACATTGATTGGTTGCCTCCAGCATGTGCCCTGACCAGTGTCCAGGCTGGGGGAGGAGCCTGCACCAAGGTACATGCTCTTGACTGGAATTGAACCTGGGACCCTTTGGTCCCCAGACCCATGCTCTATCCGCTGAACCAAACTGGTTAGAGTGACACAGGCATCTTTTTAGAAATATATTTTTATTGATTTCAGAGAGAGGAAGGGAGAGAGAGAGATAGAAACATCAATGATGAGAGAGAATCAATGATCAGCTGCCTCCTTCACATCTCCTACTGGGGATCCAGTCTGCACCTGGGCATGTGCCCAGACCAGGAATTGAACCTGGTGACCTCCTAGTGCATGGGACGACACTCAACCAACTGAGCCACACCGGCCAGGTGAAATAGGCATCCTTTTAAAACTTTTCCCCAAATAGGCAAGGCTTTAAGAAACACCATTTGGCCAATGGCTTCAGGGCTTTAAATTTACTATCTTTTTTCGCTCCTGCACAGTTGTGCTCATGTATCCTAATAATTACGTTGCATCAATCTCTGATTCTAAAACTGTCATTTATTTCATGATTTGTCCCATGATGTGAAATATGAGGCACTGGTGTCAGTCTTAAAGGTATGCTTTAATAGGGACACCATCTGCTGCCCCTCCATCCTAGCCACGCGCGCAGGTCACCATCCTTTGTTGTCTTCATTCTTAGTCCTGAAGCCTGTGGCTCTGAGAGCCCCTCAGCTCTGCTGGCTGCTAGACTTCTCCCACACATGGGTGAGCTCTTTCTGCAGCTCCCCACCTCTGCTTTCTCTGCAATTTTATCTGAAGCAAGAAGTCATCCCGATGAAACATTTCAGCTCCTGGGAAAGAACCTGCTTTTCTTTGTTTCCATGCAATGAGCCATGCCTACCCTACATTCTTGGTTCAACCTAAAAGTGGCTAAAACTACACGTTAACTATAGAAAATTAGGGCAAAATACATACATGCTTACAAGTGAATTGACCTCTTCCAATTGCTTACCCTTCTGAAAAATCCTTCATCATTGATCTGTATTGACTGATTTGTTTATTCTGTGGTGTGTGTGCGTGCTTTTATCCCTAAAATCTGTATGAAGCTCTGTCTAGCTTCAGGGACTTTAACTTTAGTTGGACAGCTGGTGTAGAAACCTATTCATGCATTCATTTTAGTGTTAGAAGATTGTTCCAGATTGTTAGAGCCCTGGGGATTTCTCTAGACCTTTCAAAATCAACAAAATCAGATTGCTAGTCTATTTAAACTTCCACCACTTTCTTCTCTTTCCCCACATTTACTGCCCCTCTTGTCTATCCTGACCTTTGCTTTATTCCTCTCTTCTTCTCTGCTCCGAATAAACGTTTGAGAGGTGGCACTCTGAAATCCACGAACTCCCGGAAAATGGGTACATTATGTACATCACTGTGGTGTATACGTGTGTGGCACTTTCTTGAGAGAATGACTGTGATTTTTATCAGACGCTTAAAGGATTTGTGACCTAATCGTTCTCCCACCTCCACCCACACCCGCCCCCACCCAAAAAAGTCAAGAGCCACTGCCCTGGAATTCACTTTGGATAGAATCTTTGAACGCTGCGTCTGGTTTTGATTCTCCATTAAGAAGTTACAGAGTAGTGAGACGTGTTACGTTTCTAGAATTAGCAAGATACAGAGACAATAACCCCTTCAGACATAACGTGTTGATGACATTATTACTCACAAGGTAACACCTGCAGCTGTGTTCTTGTTAACCTGCGTTAACCTGCGGCGGTTTCATCTCAGCTGCATTGCACACGTGGGGATAATCGGTGGCGTGCGTATTAAGTACTTCTTTTCCCAGGTCACAGAATTGTCAAGTGAAACTCGAAGAGGCGAGACCGTAAAGATGACTGTCACTCTGACCCGGGAGCTGCCGGCAAGCTCCCCTGTGTGCATCCAGGTCTTCAGCATCATCTTCAAAAAGTAAATGTTGCCTTAAATGGGAATTTAATTCAGGCTAATGCCTTTCAGCACGGAGCCTGGGTATTAAGGGTATCAACCATTTTGTAGGCAACCTGCCAGCCACAACGCCATCCTTGGAGCCATTTCCCATGTGCCTTCGTGTATTCGTGTCTCTAGCTAACGGGCATCACTAGCTGTTGTCCAGTGTTACCTGAGTTGAGACAGAACTCCAGGGTTGTGATGTCCCATGGTAGCAGGGAGGGTGCCTTTCCCCTTCTCTTCCTTTTCTGGACCCTCTACCTCCTCCTCTTAAAAGTTGTGTATGTCTGGGTTAGTACCGAAGGGTTGCTTTTCTCCTAGTTGATAAAAGAGCATTGCCATCTGCTCTCTGCTGTCACTCAGGGGCAGAAGGGAGGCAGTGGCTAAGCTGCTCAGTCCTTCAAACAGATGCGGATCATTGACTTCAGAGTCATTTGGGGGTAGCGTGGGGCTTGGTGAAGCGCAGAGTCCCTGCCCCTCAATGGACCCAGGGAACAGATTTCGTGAGTGGGATCTGAAAATGCACGTTAGCGAGCTTGCCCGGTGGCACGTGGGCACACAAAGCAGGCGAACCGCTGTTTCCCATGGTGCCGGTGTGGACAGCCAGGTGACTGTTAGCCGAAGATTCGAGCTCTTTGCTCAACACTGAACTCTAGACAGGATGACAGCGGCAGTTTGTGGTTTTGCTGAGTGGGGCACATGAAGGAGCTTCCCCTGCACGGATACATTATCTTCTCATTCTCGTCAGGCTTCTCATCTTCAGAAGTTACCTGGGCTTCAGTTCAGTGCCGTGTAACGCCCTTCAGGAGCCAGTCTTGTATGTACCCTCCTGAGAGGGGACTCTGTTAAGTCAGCTGACATTTTGAAGGTGCTTTCTGGTTAGAAAGCTCTTCCGCTTGTAGTTGATCTTACTTGATCCTCACTCGAGTGCCCTGAAGCAGGTACTGTGAAAACCCCCACTTCACAGATGGGAAGGCTGAGGCTCAGTGACATCTACAACCAGAATCACGCAGTTGGAGCCTGTTTTCTGACTTCAAACCCTTACGTTTCCCGCATGAGCCAGACAGCCTCAGAGCAATGATGTGGCAGATCCCAGAGGGGACCAGAATTAGTTGCTAAAGAGGCACCATGTTATTCGGCAGCACCTGGGCAGCTGGAACAGCCTCCTTAGAAACGGCCTTCTCATCTCAAAATGGGGGGTAGACCAGAAGAGCCTTCAAATATGGCCTGCCTCACCCCATCCATGCTAACCAGAAGCTTAGAACCAGCATCGGAACTGTTACAGTGGCCCCACACTTACCATTGCGGTTAAGTCCAGACAGATAATCATATGTCATTCTCAAATATGAAGTTATCGTTCTTATATGTACACACTCATATGTACTTTAGTATCTGAACTTCCCAAGGCTATAAAGATCTTGACTTTCTACCTATTTTTACTATTATGTTCAGGAAGGGTAAAAACTTAGAATTACACTCTTATTCACTGATGTTTACCAAAGAGTAAAAAATATATATATATATATACTTGCAGGATCTTGAAAAAACTGTCCATGTACCAAATTGGACGGAACTTCTATAAGCCTTCGGAGCCAGTGGAAATTCCCCAGCACAAGTAGGTTTATTTATATTCTGTTACTCTGAAATTGTTATAATGTAAGCACCATAATTTACGATGCAATATTATACTGTTATGCCTCCTATGAGAGACTCCATGGCATGGAAAGTAATGTGTGTTTTTTTAAATTTCAAGTTTTTTTATAGAATGGGGGAGTGGTCATGTGAAGCCAGCAGCCAGTTTTCTTATATTAGTGTGCTAGGTCATGATCATACATCCTAGAAAGAATTCAGACACTGAGTGCTCTCTGTGTGACAAGTAATAACGAAAGGGGAATAAGCTATATTATGCTTTACCACATGGTTAGTGTTCTGTTTTCTCACTGTCAGGAAGTTAGCGTGGCCGGGAGGTTGACATGAAATCATTGGGTAAGCAGAGGTCAGACAAACAAGTCAACTCAGCTACCCCAGTGCAGGCTAGAACCGTTAGGAACGCCTGCAGAATGTTCACTCTAACCTGGGGAGTAGACGCTGCAGAGAAAGTGCTCAGCTGTGTCTTCACTGGATGTTGTGCTCTCCAAACTACTGGCCAAGCTGATGACAGAGGCTGCCAGCAGCCCAGGACAGATATGTAAATAAAGGGGGAAGCACATAAAGATTGGAAATGCAGGCAGGGTGTCTGCCTGGCGGAGGAAAAGATGGGCCTTTCCGTATGCTAATTCAGAGCGGCAGCGTGGTCTACAAAAGGCCTGCTGTTCATCCCCAGCGCTTGTCTTTCCATCTGGATTAGAAATTCTCGCAGGTCCAGTGTGTACTGGGCTGGAGTGAGTGAAGGCTGGCTTCGTATCCCAGCGACTGAAGTACACAAAATATAAACGGAAATGATTTTTAAAAAATATTTGTTTACTCCTTCATGCCGTTTTGTCACTGTTTCATATTAAAGACTTCAGTCTAGAATGTTCACAAGTGTGGGGAGGAGCTGTGGCCTCTGCTGCAGTTTCTTTTGTATGTCTGTCCATGGTATCACTGCCTAACCTTGGCTATAAGTCTCTCCACTGTCGTCACCACTGAGTCACTGTGCTCTTCGGAGCACAGGTGTTTTCACGCTGTGGTTCTCAGCCAGGTGCAGTTCTGTCCCCCGGGGGACATGGGACAATGTCTACAGACATTTTGGGTTGTTGCAGCTGAGGATGTGGGGGGCACCTAGTGGGCAGAGGCCAGGATATGCTAACATCCCGCAATGCGCAGCACGGCCCCTGACAAAAACTATCCAGTCCACAACACCACTAGTGTCAAGATTGAGCAGCCCTGTTGTACAGGAATATATTTTACCTTAAATACGTGTTTAAAGACACTCCAGCTGGAAATATCTAAAGTTTTTAGTCAGCAAATGGAAGAAAATTAGACTAAAGAAAAAAAATTTCATAAAAACCTAGAGCATTGGAATGCCAAAGCACCATTTTAAAATGTGTTGGGTTTTTTTTTTTATATCACAATTTTTAAATTTTTTTTTAAGGTTGTCCCTTTGGCCGGGGTTCGCCATTTCTGTGTCATACTTTGAAAGCAAGCTCCTGTTCAGTGCTAATGTGAGTTACAAAATCCTGCGGAATGAGACTGTTCTGGAATTCATGACTGCTCTCTGCTACCAAACTGGCATGTCCAGCTTCACCCAGATGTGCGAAAAACAGCTGGTTGGGCTCATTGTCCTTACAAGGTGAGAGCCTGCTTTCAAATAACCTTTTCCCCAGAGAATTACTTACGGTATTTGGGCACAGGAATAGCATCAAGGTGTGACCGGACAGGGACCTGGCTGGCTTATCATGTGTGGGTTCTTGCCTTGTGCAGGAAGGATTTCCCAACACAAGCCCAGGTGGTTTCTGAGAGTGCATTTCTTTTCTTTTCCTCTTTTTTAAAAAAATATTTTATTTATTTTTTACAGAGAGGAAGGGAGAGGGACAGAGAGTTAGAAACATCGATGAGAGAGAAACATCCATCAACTGCCTCCTGCACACGTCCTACAGGGCATGTGCTCGCAACCAAGGTACATGCCCTTGACCAGAATCAAACCTGGGATCTTTCAGTCTGAAGGCTGACACTCTATCTATTGAGCCAAACTGGTTAGGGCTGAGAGTGAATTTCTTAAAGCTGGGGACAGTGAGGCAGGGATGGGCTTGGGATGGAAGAAGCAAAAGGAGAGAGAACAGGTGGGGAAATGAGCCTGGGCAGGGCTGCTCTGGCTCACTGAGCAGTCAGAGAAAAGGGGGTCTTGGAGACAGGATCAGAGGCTAGCTCCGGACTAGCTGCCACGGCCCATTGCTCCCCTCATTGCAAGGCTCCGGGGGTCCCTTAGCATTTAGGAGATGAACGTCTGAGAGGGAAGAAGAGGGGAAGGGTAAGGCGTGGGCATGCTTCCAGGAGGGAGTGTGCACCCTGAGTCCTTTGTGAGGGATTTTAAAGGCTGGGAGTTTAAGGAAGTCTTGGGGAGGATCTCAATAGAATATTCATCAGCTTGATGCTCATGCACCAAACTGAGATTTATTTCCTTAACTTCATCTGTCCTTGGGTGTGGTTGTCACAGATGGCACTAATTGGATTTCTGCCATCTGTCTGCCTGAGCAGGGTGATTTAAGCAATTTGCCCTCTGGTTGGGAAGGAAAGTGTAAACCATTTACTCTTAAGTGTCTTTGGTTAGGGAAAATAGGTGGCTGTAAATTGCTCGGCTGTTTATCTCAGTTTCCCTGTTCCACTTGTCCTGGTTTGCTGGCCTGTCTCAAGGGTATTGGCCTGACCACAGATCTGATCAGTTCACCATCGGTTTAGAAGACCTGGCTGTTCTCAGCTGTCTAGAGTTCAGACTTCCTTGAGTGGCGTTCTGGACTGTCCACAATCTGACATGGGCCTGAATTATCTCTCGCTGCACTCGCCTAGATTCCCTACCCCTAATTCTGCCTCTTATTTATTTATTTATTTGTTTTAAATACATTTTTATTGATTTCAGAGAGAAAGGTAGAAGGAGAGAGAGATAGAAACATCACTGATGAGAGAGAATCATTGATCAGCTGCCTCTTGCATGCCCCACACTGGGGATCGAGGCCACCATCTGGGCACGTGTCCTGACCAGGGATGGAACCATGACGCTCAACCACTGAGCCACGCCAGCCAGGCTAATTCTGCCTTTTAAATATACTTCCACAAAGCCCAGCTCAAACGTCACTGCCAACACCTGTCCGCCCAGTTGGAATTCCTCAGTGCCCTCCCCTGTGCTGCTCTCATAGCATGTTGCTTATAGCCACCTCTTCATTGTCATTTATTTCATTTAATGATAGTGTAGGATAGAATATAATGCCCATGTCCTCTTCTCTAGAAGAGTATGAGGTCTTTAAGACTGAGACCTTTCAAGCCTCTAGGTTTGCCTGTACATAATTTGCCTTCATCCATCTTGAACTGAATCACACACGGGCAGATGCTGTAGCTTCCTGAGTACCCAAAAGTTCTCCGCATATTGTTGCTCATCCACAACACCTCCTGTGGAGGACCTGCTGGCCTTCTCCTAGTCGGGCTCTTGTTTTTCTGGTTTAGAGGCGGGACTGGTTAGATTCCCACTACCTGGGGTGAGAAGGCCTCCTTCTTCTCCTATCTTGAGCTTCCTGACTGGTATGTCTCACTGATTTAAAGTCCCCCAGCAAGGTAAGGAGGAGATACTCCAGCCACACAGCCGGAAGGGGACAAAAGCTTAGAGTGATCTTAGCTGACCTGCTTTGCATTTTTGCCGAGGGCCAGCCCTAGATGGAAGATAGAGTGGCATCCCAGAATCCATCGGTTCATCCACCCTCTTCGTGTGTGTGTGTGTGTGTGTGTGTGTGTGTGTGTTTTCGGTGGTTTGTTTGTTTAATCAGAAAATCTATCTGGGGCCCGGCTAGTGTGGCTCAGTTGGTTGAGCATCATCCCATGCACCAAGAGTTTGCAGGTTTGATTCCAGGTCAGGGGTCCTGCGTGGGTTGCAGGCTCGATCCCTAGTACGGGGCATGCAGGAGGCAGCCCATCAATGTTTCTTTCTCATGGATGTTTCTATCTCTCTCCCTCTCCCTTCCTTTCTCTCTAAAATCAATTTTAAAAAATTTTAAAAAAAAGAAAAACAAAAGTTATGTAGGAGCTCAAAAAAAAAAATCTGTGTGACACTGGAAGCTGATGGGAAAGTTTTGAACAATGGTTGGCCTTCCAACATTTATCAATGATTTACCAGGAGTCAGAGTGTCTATCAGTGAGAAAAACAGTTTGCAGTCTAACAAGTGTTCTACCAGCTCTGTTGCAATACAGAGGTCGTCCTGTAGAGTGAAGAGTTAATTACTACTCTTTGCAGATAAGAGCTGGTCACTTGTTTTAGTGACTATTTTTGTGTTACTCTCATATTTGTGAAATTATGGCGTCTGAGGCTTTGAATTAAAAGTGTGGTGAAACTGCTGTTTATCTTACATGATTTGAAAAATTTTTTTAAGATTTCTGGTATTTACCAGATACAATAACCGAACCTATCGTGTTGACGACATTGACTGGTCGGTGAAGCCCACACACTCCTTCCAGAGGCGGGACGGCACGGAGATCACCTATGTGGACTACTACAAGCAGGTAGGACTCTGTTCCCATCATCCTCATCTCCCTCGCAGCGGTTCTCAACCTGTGGGTCGCGACCCCTTTGGCAGTCGAACGGCCCTTTCACAGGGGTAACCTAAGACCATCCTGCATATCAGATATTTACATTACGATTCATAACAGTAGCAACGTTACAGTTATGAAGTAGCAACGAAAATAATTTTATGGTTGGGTCACAACATGAGGGACTGTATTTAAAGGGCCAGAAGGTTGAGAACCACTGGCTTAGAGACCTCTCCCTCTGTCATTCCATGTCCAACAGGTTCCTCAGATGGTCAGGCTGAGTCTGCCCCCAGCATGATTCTCTGACTTGTCCCTCCTCCTCCATCCCTGTCACTCTTGGCTTGGCCCAGACCTTCATCCTGTCTTTTATTGTCCTTCTTCCTGGAGGCTGAGCAATTGCCCTTAAAAGCATATCTGATAATGTCACTTCCCGGCTTAAAATATTTTTATGGCTCCCCATTGCCTTAGGGGCTCCTGGGCAGAATTCCCAAGTCCCTTTATAATACGACCTTTCTCTGCCTGTTGAGCTTCTTCCCTTACCACTCCCATTCCCTTCAGATGGTCTGTGGTGACTCTCCTGGGCATTTTCACACACGTTACTTCCTCTTCCTGGACACACCTTCGCAGTCAGCCAACGACTAAACACCCTTCAATACTCAGCTCAGCCGAAACTGGTTTGGCTCAGTGGATAGAGCGTCAGCCTGTGGACTGAAAGGTCCCAGGTTCAATCCCGGTTAGGGGCATGTGCCTTGGTTGCGGGCATATCCCCAGTGGGAGATGTGCAGGAGGCAGCTGGTCGATGTTTCTCTCTCATCGATGTTTCTGGCTCTCTATCTCTCTCCCTTCCTCTCTGAGAAAAATCAATAAAATATATTAAAAAAAATAAAACTCAGCTCAGCTGTCAAGTGTTAGGGGAGCCCCCGGAAGCTTTCCCCACGGCCCGCCCCCTCCCTGCACCTAGCCACAGCAGGTCATTACAGGTAGGATGTGAATGGTCCGGCTCCCCTTCTGGACTTTGAGCTCTGTATTTCTGGATGCCCGCAGCTAGCACCGTGCCTTGCACGTAGTAGATACTCAAACATTTACTGATGGAATCTCCTGCTGCCTCTGGAAGCTTGATTCACGAGGATCACAATCACCTCTGCCCCCACCTCCACCTACAGTTCTCTTCAGAGGCTCCTTCTCTTTAATGGAGAGTCCTATTCCAGGGAGTCTGAAAAATCTCACGGATGTTCTAAAAAAAAACACAACACAAAGCAAAATCCTTTCCTTGACTTCTCCGCACCTCTAAGAAAAGTGGTCTCCTTCTCCTCCTTAGCTAATTTCTTTAGAAAGTCACCTGCATTAGCTTCAAGCACCTCTTCAGTTCTTCTTCCCCTAAGCCCCCGCAGGCTTGTATCTGGGACCAGGACTGGGGCGGGTTTGCCTGGGGCCATCCTGTAGTGTGTGGGTTCCTGACATCATGCAGGAAAGATTTCACAGCACGAGTCCAGGTGATTTTGAGAGTACGTTTATTACAGCTGGGGACAGTGGAATGAAGGAAGGACTTAGGATGGCAGAAGCAACAGGAGAGAGCCTAGATGGGGCTGCTTTGGCTTCTTAGAAATATTATAGGAAAGAAATGAGCCCAGGTGGGCTGCTTTTGTTGGTGACTGTGAGAATGGCACCAGGTGTCTGACCGAGGGGTCAGATGGGACCTGGGTTCAGCAACCTCAAGACTTGAGTTCTGCTCACTCTTCCCCAGGTGGCAAGTCTCGTGGGGACCCTAGAGTTTATGAAAAAGAGAGCAGAGATACAAGGCATGGGCGGGCTGTGGCTCCTTTGTCTTGTGGCTTTTTTATCTTTTTTGGCCAGTGGGAATCCTAGGGAAGGTTTGGGGTGCAGGGGAGGGGCAGTTGGGGGGGAGAGTCTCAACAGAATACTCATTAGCTTTCCAGGTGTGTCCTTCAGTATGTTGATTCATCAAAATGTGCTAATGGAGGCATCAGGGTTATTTTCTGATTAGTTTTCTTTTCAAATAATGTCATCAAAGAGGGACTGGGACCAAAGCCCGTCTGCCCAGGGATGGTCTGACCTGTGTAAACCATTTGATCCTAAGGGTCCCTGGTGAGTGAAGATGAAACCTTGTGATTCAGTTTGAGCTGTAAATTGCTCCGTTATTCGCCTTGATTAATTATTTTGTCTCAGTTTCCCTTATTCTATTTGTGAAGGAGTCTCCCTAGCCCAGCCGTGGGCAAACTACGGCCCGTTTGAAATGAATAAAACTAAAAAAAAAAAGACGGTACCCTTTTATGTAATGTTTACTTTGAATTTATATTAGTTCACACAAACACTCCATCCATGCATTTGTTCCGGCCTTCCGGTCCAGTTTAAGAACCCATTGTGGCCCTCGAGTCAAAAAGTTTGCCCACCCCTGCCCTAGCTCTTACTACTCTGCCTCAGAAATAGCTCTTTAAAGGTCCAATTCACTACTGTTCTCATCCTAATGGTTTTTAGGTGGCATGTGACACTAGTGGCCATGCCCGCCTGGCTGGCCTGCCCGTCTTGACTCTGGGGCACATCCCAGGTGGTTCTCCATGAGGGTTC
>NW_006293232.1:2283965-2288424 GCF_000327345.1 Myotis davidii | reverse complement strand
CCCCCCCCCCCCCCCCGCCAAACCTTAAATGCTATTATTCTCCATGGTCTCCTTGTACAGGATTTGTTCTTCGTATTTTGAAACCTCTCAAACACACTATTTTTGCCTTGCCCTCATTTCTCAGTTGCACACTCACCTCTATTTTCAGACCATATTTGCATGAGCATCCTGCAGGCATCTCAAACTAACATAATTTGTGCTGAATTCATTGTCTGTCTCACTTCTGCTCCTCCTGGGATTTCTGCGTCTCAGGAAATCATTGGCTTCCTTGTTCTGCTTCACCCTCACCTCCTCCGGTTGTCACCAAGACGAGTACTGCACTGCCTCCTTTGTCCTTGAACCTCCCTGGAACCCGTGCCCTCCCCAGCCTGGTTCACGCCTTGGTGCAGAACCTCTCACGGATTCCCATCCCCCCCGGGGAATTCCGGATTCCCACCCCCACGGACCATCATCCTTACTGCCACCAGAGAGCTTTCTGGAACACTGCCCAGAACTGTGGTTAAGAGCTTAGCCGTGGAATGAGGTGGCCCCGGCATAGCTGTGTAACCTTGGGCAAGTCACGAAATGTGAAGTGTCGTCTGTAAGGGGAGCCACCTGCCTGCCGTCATGGTGCAGTGTGAACCGTGAGCGAGATGATAGTGCGCACAGAGCATGTGGCACATTGTGCCTGCACCTTGGGAGCGCTGGGTAAACAGGAGACCCTGCCCCGTTCCCCCAGCCTCCCCTTTTCATCTCTAGCATCACACAGTTCATCCCAGCTCAGCATTAGCCTCATGCCCCGAGGCGTTCCCACACCGCACCCCATGCTGCTGTCGCCCAGTCCACTTGCTGCCACTAAATGCTCCTCAGCTTTTGCTCAGGTTCAGGAAAGAAATCTGCCGAAAGCCACCCGTACCTTTCTCCTTCGCCAGCAGATAAAATCCTAGCTTCAAGGTCACTGTCCTCTCATTGGTGAGGCCCTCTCTGCCTCTGCTTCCTGCCACAGTCACAGAAGAGCCGGCTGTTCTCGAAGCTCTTGTACCACGTATCCCACGGCTTCCAGAACACTCTTCCTTCTAGAACAGGGCTGGCGCCTGGCTAACCCCTGAGGCCTCGTGCCTCACACCGCATCTTGTGCATAAAATGTGCTCCCCAGTGCGTGTGTTTGTTGAACACAAAGTGTGTGCGACATTTGGGTTTCTGTTCTGTGTGGTGAGATTGGTTCTTCCTTGAGCAGATGTATGTCAGGACCGGTGACATGCTGAAGAGGGAGGTATTGTAAAAACCCACTCACTTTCTCTGAAGTGAGTTTTGTTCACTACCTTTATCTTGTAATTAGGGAGGAAAAGAAACACATTGTGCCTTTTCCTAGAATGTCCTCCTCTCTGTCCAGGAAAGGAACACTAAGTTAGGATGCAGTCCACTTTCAAAGTGAAGGACATGTTGATAATTGGCTTTTGTATTTCTCTATTTTATTTTCTCATAAAAGATATTTTCATAGGCTAAGAAAATTGGAGCAAGGAAGAAGGTAAAGTTCACCTTATGACTTAGCATAGGGGGGAGAATTCTGGCCATGCTCCAGGTAAATAGAATCTTCCCCTTTCCCCCACAATGAGAAGGTAAATAAACAAAAAGAAAACAAAACAACACACACACACACACACACACACACACACACACACACACACAGAATACTCTTCCTGGAACATGTCCCAGCTTTGTTCAGGTTGTTACCAGGAGTCCTTACACTCCCCACATTTTCTTCAAGGTGCCGTCTGGACTCTGCGTCCTTCCTGAAGTCTTCTCTGGTTTAAAAAAGCCATAAATTGGTTTCACCATTTCTCCCCCAACTCCCTTCGCCCTCCCCAGGACCCAGTACTAAATGGTGTAACAAGCAGAGGTTCCCAAGCCTTAAGGGATACATCCTGGCCATGCTAATGTCCGGTTATGGGGCCTTGGGAAAGTTAATTTTTCATAATCTTTCTTCATCTGTGAAGGGGATGATGATAATATGTCTCGTAGGTTTGTTAAGGTTAAATGAGGAAAAATATAAGAATCTAGCCTGTCATCATTTTTGCTTCTCATCTACCTTGCTTTATAGGTAACTTATCCACTGCAGTTCCTGGAACGTGGTGGGCCCAGGACGTGCATTGAATTAATGAAGTCATGTATAAACACTCTTCCTTCTACAAAGGCTCTCCAAGCTTTGTAGCTATAACACTCTAAATTGTTTTTTATTTTAAGGACTAAAAGTCCTTATTGAAGTGGAGAAACTCCCACTTCTTACTTAATTATGAGTATTGATGTCAGCATCACACAGTGCCCGGGCATGGTGTAATTCATAATTCCAGTTGTTCGGTCGTTAGTGTTGAGCAAATTCTACTGGAAATGAATGTTAATTGGAACCTTTGCCTTTGGAAGAGAAATGAACTTTTGGCAAGGTGAAAATACTGAAATTCAATCTGGGAGAAGCAAGGGGGTGATGTAGGAGCTCATTAAAAACCAGACACAATGCTAGTGCTTCTATGGGCTACTTCTGAGCTACTGTTCTCATGTCATAGGTGAGGAAAGGTAGGTAATTTCTCCAATGTCCTCATCCAATTAAGTAGAAGGGTCAGGGTCAGATTCACACTTGCCAGACTTCACAGCTGCTTCCCTATAACATCTGACAATCCTGGAAGTTAAGTTCTTTTTGGGAAAGCTGAGGGTGACTTAAAATAACCTTTGCCTCCAACTTGTGTATCGATATCTTCAAGATGAATGTGGGATCTTGGAGCCTTTTAGTTATGCATGGGCAGCCTGCCTGAGTCATCAGTAGTGGAGATGCTGGCCTTGAGGCAGCTACAGGAGGGTCAGGCACTGTGTATGGAGCCAGTTGGAGCTCCTCTGACTGTGGGTGAAACCCAGAAGAGAGCATGGAAATGATGAAAAACAAAACAGAATGATGTCCGAACTATATATATAAAAGCCTAAGCTACCGTCTGGTAGCTATGATGTGCAATGACCACCAGGGGCAGATGCTCACGCAGGAGCAGAAACCACAGGCATGGAAACATGAAACAGACTGATGAATCTCAGAGGGATGGGGGGATGGGGGAGGGCGGGAAGAGATTCACCAAAGATCTTATATGCATACTAAAAGCTCAGTGCATAGATTCGTGCATGGGTGGGGTCTCTCACCCTGGCCTGTGCCCTCTCACAATCTGGGACCCCTCGGGGGATGTCGGAGAGCCAGTTTCGGCCTGATCCCCACAGGCCAGGCCGAGGGACCCCATCAATACATGAATCCGTGCACCGGGCCTCTAGTAAAAGTAAAAGATCATTAAAGACTGGCCCTCTGATAGAAAAGCTAGAACCCAAGAAGAAGGAGGTAGAAATGACTAGGTAACCATGGGATTTTCTTTTTATTCATTGAAATATTTGCTTACCTGTTCATTCTGCGATTACCTTGTTACTTATAAGCAAAGATGCTTGTTTTACAGTTTCCATATTAACTTTTCCCTCATTAATCTTGCATTCTGTAGCAATATGATATTACCTTATCTGACCTACATCAGCCAATGCTTGTTAGTCTGTTGAAAAGCAAGAGAAATGACGTTGAGGCTCGGATGGTTCACCTGATACCCGAGCTCTGCTTCCTAACAGGTAATGTTTAGGTTTTATACTCCGGCAGGTTCCTCCTGATCACAGGCTTCTGACACTTAGCAGTGGGCAGGACCTCCTTCAGTTAGCTGAACGCCCGAGCATGAACTCAGCCTATGGAGGACGGACCCTTTTAAGTACACTACTTGGTAGTAGAGAAAGTGGGGAGGATGGAGTGCCCTTGGGAAATGGCTTGGCACCTAGTAAACGTTACCTGTTTCCTTCATCTCGTGTATTCCATTTGTTATTTCGTTGTAAAATAAACAGATAGGCCCCGGATGTTTTCCTAAAACCAAGCTGCTGCTCTTCATCGTTTTTTGAAACTCACTAGTTTAGGAAGTGATTGGACTGTTTCTCCCATGTTCTGTGCCCAAAGGACCCTTATTTTCCTTTTGTTTGTGCTTCCAGAAGGTAATCTTCACTGAGGAGTGGAATCTGAATTACGGTCTCGAGTACTTTTCTTCATCTTCATTTGGTTAACAGGGTGGGACTAAGGGAGGACTTTCACTTTTTACATTTTTGTATTGCTCGAACCAGTGAGGGTGTGTAAATGTTTACTTTGCGATTAGAAATACTTGTAAGGATATATTCCTTGAAGGGAGGGATGCTTCGTCTTAGTGATGTTCTGATATTCCAGATCTGCACAGTCCCATATGGTAGCCAGTAGGCACATGCATTCACTGAGCACTTGTAATGAGCGTGGTTAAGGGATGTGCCATGAGTGTGAAATGCAGACTAGATTTCTAAGACTTAGTATAAAAAACGGGAAAATAACTCAATAAATTTTTTACATAGATTTCATGTTGAAATTATAGTATTTTGGATTAAATTGAGTTAA
>NW_006293232.1:2282861-2283830 GCF_000327345.1 Myotis davidii | reverse complement strand
CTTCCTTCCTTCCTTTCTTCGTTCCTTCCCTCCTTCCTTCCTTCCTTCCTTCCCTACCTCCTTCCCTCCCTCCCTCCCTCCCTCCCTTCTTTCTTTCCTTCTTAACCTGGCTACTAGGAAAGGTAAAATGACACATGTGGCATCATTTCTATTGGCTAGTGCTATCCAGGCCCTAACTCTGAAAAGCTTACACTGTGCCTGAGATGGGTTGGGATTACATTGTAGACTATTCACTTTTTTCACTTTATTTTTGCTTACATTTCATAGGACTGACTAGCCAGGCAACCTCGGATTTCCAACTGATGAAGGCTGTGGCGGAAGAAACGCGGCTCAGTCCACAAGGAAGGCAGCAGCGCCTGGCCAGGCTTGCTGATGACATCCAGAGGTACGGGGGTGCCTTTCCAGGACCAGGGTGTACCCGCCGAAGGCCTCAGTGTAGAACTGGCTGATCTGTGGAATGTTTCAGTCCCTGGTGAGAATGTCTCAGAGTGAGGCACTTGTGGACTGTGTTGTCCTGGGTCACGCTGGCAGAAGTACCACCCACTGCAGCTAGACGCCTCTGCTTTAATCCATTTAATACAGTGAGGCTCTGGGTAAAAGTTTGAATGAAGAAAAGGGCTGTAATTGAAAAAACGAAATCTGCCCTGCCGGCGTGGTTCAGTGGTTGAGTGTTGACCTATGAACCAGGAGGTCACAGTTCGATTTCCGTTCTGGGCACATACCTGGGTTGTGGACTCGATCCCCAATAAGGGGCATGCAGGAGGCAGCCCATCAATGATTCTCTCTCATCATTGATGTTTCTATCTCTCCCTCCCTCTCCTTTCCTCTCTGAAATCAATAAAAATATATTTTAAAAAACAAAAACAAGATCCTCCCAAACTACCACTCTAGGCCCCCAATATTCAGGGTCAGGGCTGTTGAGATCCTAATAGAGTGGCCTCAGCACACTGATCAGTAGGAAAACTCCTC
>NW_006293232.1:2280623-2282706 GCF_000327345.1 Myotis davidii | reverse complement strand
TTGTGACAATGAGCTGTAACCTGTGATGGGAAAATTGAGCTGCTCCCTGGTTCTCTCTGCTGGCCTCCTAAAACTTCCCTGTCTAGCACTGTAGCCTCACATAACTATCGGGCACTTAAAATGTGGTTAATGCCACATCTTGGAAAGGTTGCATTTTGGCTACATTGGGTTAAATAATATATATGTATACAGGGTGTCCCAAAACTCACGCAAGATTTGCAATTCAATTCAATTGCAAATCTTGCGTGAGTTTTGGGGCACCCTATATAAGTAATTTTACCTGTTAATTTTTACTTTTTTAGTGCAGCTACTGGAAAATTTAAAATGAAATATGTGGCTTGCTTTTTATTTGTACTGGGCAACATTGTTGTAGAATGATGTTTCAAAAATATTTTTATTGATTTCTGAGCAGAAGGGGGAGGGAGAGAGAGAGAAACATTAATGATGAGAGAGAATCATTGATCAGCTGCCTCCTGCATGCCCCATATGGGGACCGAGCCCACAACCCAGGCATGTGCCCTGACTGGGAATCAAACTGTGACCTCCTGGTTCATAGGTGGACGCTCAACCATCATGCTATACTAGCTGGGCTGATCTCCCTTGCTCTCTCTCTAAAAATAAAAAATAAATCTTTAAAAAAGTGTTAAGAGTTTGCTCAAGGTCACATATCATGAAATGTTAGCACTGGGAGTTAAGCCCTAGTCGTCTGACTCAGAGGTCCATTTTGCTAAGCAACATGCTGCCCTGGAAGCCTTTCCCAGCCTTGCCAGTCCCTATGGGCACAGTGGCCCCGTGATTCTCTTGAGCAGGAGAAAAACCATTAGTGATTAGAAATAAGTCGGGAATCCTAAAACAAACAAACAAAAAATCAGTCTCTGGATAATTCGGGAAGTTACAGTTCTGCCTCTAATTACTAAATTCTTTAGAAAATAAGCACTTGAATGACGTAAGACTCAACTCTATCAACAGAAACAATGATGCTCGCTTTGAGCTGGAGACCTGGGGGCTGCACTTTGGATCCCAGATGTCACTGACTGGCCGGGTTGTGCCTTCTGAAAAAATATTCATGCAAGACCGCATAGTAAGTGCAGTGATTTTCTATTTATTTAACAGTGTTTGCTTGAATGGGTGTAAGTCCCATCATATGCCAGAGTGGTCAAGTGGGCTTGTCGTATTCATTAGGTTTCTCTGTGCCCATGTTCACACACTCCCTTTGTCCTAAACCTCGAGGGCCCCTTTGTTTTCCTTTTCAGTTTCAGGGTATTTGCTCAGCTTAGTGGCATCCAGAGGACATGATTTAGGTCAGTCGGTGTGATGTGGTGTCACATTTAAAGATGCACTTAAAAAAATGGTTTTTTAAGCCATTGCAATTAAAACATGCCCACCTATTATAAGATACTGTTAGTACTCTTATGTCACTAAAAAAAAAAATCATAATACCTGGGAAAATTCTACTAATTGGTGAAGGTTAATGTTAATACATTTTTACTGATACCAGAGTTGTTTTTATCCCAAAGTAAAATGCTGCTCAATTGGCACAAACATGAAGAAATTCACACAGGACACATCCCCAGCTATAGTATTTAGGGAGGAAGGCATCCTGAAACTTCAAAAGACCAATCATTGCTTCTTTAGGACTTTAGGCTTTAGTTGAAGAAATGAATCTATTTTATGCAAAATTGTGCATTATCTTCATACTTTTTCCATGTTCCTCCCCATTTCAAAGTCCAGTTATGTTTTATTTTATTGTAAAGGCTCTCTTCTTGCCTTATCCTATCTAATAAAAGACAAAAGGGTAATTGACTGTACCTTCGCTACGCTTCCCATTGGCTAATCAGGGCGATATGCAAATTAACTGCCAACAAAGGTGGCGGCCAGCAGCCACGAAGCTGAAGCGAGCAGGAGGCTTGCTTGCTCCAGTGATGGAGGAAGCCAAGGTTCCCCAGCTGCCGCGGCCCGGCTCTGAGCTCTGAAAGCAACAAAGTTTCAATTATAGAAGCTAAACAAACCCCAGATACCTGCTTTCAGCAGGCCATGGCCTCAGAGCTGGAGCGAGTAGGAGTCAGCTCTCAGTCCCAGTGAC
>NW_006293232.1:2274973-2280427 GCF_000327345.1 Myotis davidii | reverse complement strand
CCCCTGCTCCCCGCTGGCAAGTGGACATCCTCCGAGTGCTGCCGGGCTGCCAGAGGGATGTCTGCCAGCTTTGGCCCAATCTCCCGGGTAGTGGGCCTAAGCCAGCAGTCTGGTCCCCGAGGGGTCCCAGACTGCGAGAGCACACAGGCCAGGCTGAGGGACCCCTCCCCCCCCGGGTCTCCAATTTTTGTGCACTGGGCCTCTAATTTGATATAAACTGACATGTCTACACTAATGTAACTGAGCAACGAAAGGTTTGTGTTGGCAGAATGCAGATTTTTTTCATCGTTTCTTTTTGATAATCTATTCCAAATTACCAACACCTTACTGGAGAAGCTGAGGGAAAAACTACTTTTAAAAACAAAATGTAATTTTGTAAAGTACTAATATGTAGGCCCCTGTTAGGACTTTGGTGAGGACTCAATGAAGAGAAGCTCAATTTTAGTTCCACATATAAAGCAGGATTTAAATATTTAAAATTATTTGTCTCATCATCTCCGTAAGTAATGTCCTATTTGTCAGAGATTTTCTTGCATTTTTTGGCCTGGAAACAGGTCTCCATAGACAGAGCACTAAAACGAAAAGGCTGCCCCCTAGAGGTGGTGGAGGATGGCTACAGGTGGCTGGGTCATTGACGTCTTGACCAATTCTGCTTTTCTGAATTGGGTTCCAGGAAATGAGTAAACTAAAGGTTCATGGACACCAGAGTGGTCCTTGGGCATTTGTCCTTGGTCTCCTTACAGGTGGGAGTGCAGGTGAGAGGGCTATGGCTCTCCTCATCCTGGCTATAATGGGAAGGAATAAACGTTGGCTCCAGACAGAACCATTCATGGGAGGACTAACCCTTCCCCCTCATTGTCAGGCTAAAGTCTCCTCTTGGAGCTGAGTCCCTGCCTCACCACCTAATGTCAGGGCATCGTGAGGATAGCTGGTGGTTGAAAGTTAGAGTGCTTGCGGGGAAGTGCCCTGGCTGAAATGTCAGGACCAGCATTCTGAACCTGTCACAGCTACCAACTGCTCCATAGCCTGTCTCAGCCACAGCTTTGGAGTCTGTAAAACAAGGGGATGATAACGCTTCTTAAACATGAATGTGCAGATGAATCACCTGGCAACTTAGTAAAATGCAGATCCTGATTCAGTGGGTCTGGGGCGGGGCCCAGAACTAGGTGTTTCCAACAAGTGCACAGCAGCTAGCCATGCTGCTGAAGACAACACTTTGAGGAGCAAGGGAGTCGATTCCAGTGTGGTTCTTCTAAATTCTAACAGTGGCTCTTCCCGGCTCACCATACCAAGGACACTTCTATTCAATTTCAGCCCAAGGATATAAGCAGAAGACGTGACTAGCGTGCCAGTCTCATGACTCCCCTCTTCAGTGCAGGGAGCTTGTTTTCCCTGGTCACCTGGGGAACCTCCCAAGTGAGCAAGGAGCTTGCGTCCTGGCTCATTTTTGCTCCTAGATGTAGCTACTCCTTGTATACATACATTCCTAACTGCCCTGTAGGGTTTGTTGGTTTTACTATGAAGATCTGGAGTATCAGTGACCAGCATTTTCTGCTTGACCTATCTAGATGCCTAGAGCTGTGGTCGGCAAACCACGGCCTGTAAGCCACATGCGGCTCTTTGGCCTCTTGAGTGTGGCTCTTCCAAAAAAATACCACGTGTGGGCGCGCACGTACAGTGTGATTGAAACTTCGTGGTCCATGCGCAGAAGTCAGCATTTTGTGGAAGAGCCGGTGTTTTGTGGAAGAGCCACACTCAAGGGGCCAAAGAGCCGCATGTGGCTCACGAGCCGCAGTTTGCCAACCACTGGCCTAGAGTGAAGAGACCAAATTGGACAGTCTGCTCACCTGAGCCATTCATAGTCAGGATCAGAGATCCTTACAGCTGGAAGGGAACCTAGAGATCGTTGAACCAGACCCCCTTTTTTGCACACAGTGGAGGCCTGTGAAGTAAAGGGACTTGTCTAAGGCTCTGCAGCCATGAGTGGCCGACCTGGGGAGATGCTCAGATGCCTCCACTTCTAGGAAGCACCTTGCGTTCTGTTTACACCTGCAGAGCTTGTATCAGTGTTTTGAGTCTGAATAGCAAACAGTACTAAATAGTTAAGACAATGTAGACCATCTTCACACTCTTTTTTTTTAAAAATATATTTTATTGATTTTTTACAGAGAGGAAGGGAGAGAGATAGAGAGTTAGAAACATCGATGAGAGAGAAACATCGATCAGCTGCCTCCTGCACATCTCCCACTGGGGAAGTGCCCGCAACCCAGGTACATGCCCTTGACCGGAATCGAACCTGGGACCTTTCAGTCCGTAGGCCGACGCTCTATCCACTGAGCCAAACCGGTTTCGGCCATCTTCACACTCTTTATTGAATTGTTTTCTGAATAAAATGTTCAGCCCTATCATGATCATTATTTTTCCCAGTGTCAACCTGTGTCTGCTGCTGATTGGTCCAAGGATATTCGAAGTTGCAAGCTGTTAAGTGCACAGTCTCTGAATAAATGGCTGATTATATGTAGCAGCAGAGCTGAAAACGTGATTGAGAACTTCCTGAGCTGCTTGAGAAGAGTTGGAAGTTCCATGGGGTTTAATGTGGACTATCCCAAAATGTGAGCATGTCAGTCACCCAACCTTTCTTACATGTGTTTAGTTTGGTTAGAATCTAGGAAATGAGCTGATTTAGCTATAAAAGCTTCTTTATCTCAGCAAAGTTTCCTAATATGAAGTACCAAGAAGATAGTTCTAAGTAAATAGACATTTGCAATGATGTTTAAATATACTTTATGTTGGTCTTTGTAAAACTTATTTTTTCAGTTTTTTAAGGCAATAGTCTCATTACTTCAAAGTCAGTAGTAATTTGGGTATAAACCCATATCTTGCCCTCTCAACTTTTTTCTTTAATTCTTTTATATTAGTTATTTATAAAACTTAATTGCAAATGGCATATGAAAAAAAATGAAAGTTGCATTTCCTGACTTATTGGGTAAATTTTATGCTTTACAATTGAATGTAAAAATAGATCTGAATTAAGTTTTTCTGATGCTGTTACTTTAGTATAAAATGAGTCATTTACATAGTTTTCTGATAAAACTAAGGCCATTCATTTAGTTCTTCAACATATATTGAGTATCTACTCTATGTTAGATAATGCCGGTTTGGGGGCGGAGGGGATGAGAAAGACAGATTAATTGCTTTTCATTTAGTAAGGGGTCCAGACATACCCAAGCACACTCCAAACTGAACATTGTTTTGGTTTTAAAAAAGTCATAAAGTTGATCATGTCTCATTTTATTGAGCTTGATATGCTTAGCCAGGAGCTTTTTCTATCCTTAGTAGGGATACTTCTTTTCTTGTGATGGTGGAGATGCAGATGTCCTCATTGGCAGGATGGGAAATTATTCTTTAAACGCATAGCTGCTAATTAATTACATCAGCATTGTTGAAAACCACAGGTCTTCCCAAAGTCTCATTTTACACTGCAGTTTAGAATTCTCCTCTTACCAAATCTGTTAACAGATTGCCTGGTTTGAGTTTCACTTGCTCTAATTTCTCTTAAACCATGAGCTAATGAACAAGGCAGGGAAAGACTAATGGAAGAAGCCACAGCCAGCAGACCTTGCGCTGGCACCTTTCTCACACCAGTTCCACCAGCAAGCCCGCGCTCATGTCTGTCCCTGGACGGTTTTATTTGAAAGCCCGTATTTTGTTCCATCTTTCCTGCCTTCCCCCAATGAAGTATCCATTTACCCGTTAGACTTATTATGTGCATAATTTCTCCCACCGGAAACATTTGCCAGATGACTGGGGAAGGAATGGACAGTGAGATAGCGGTCTTTGCATTCAAGAGATTGAACTGGAGAAGTCAGAAGCATTTAGTCGTTTTAACAGAGCTGTAAACCTTCGGACGGCTCACTGGAATCAGCAAGCAGGAGACCGTGGTCCTGCCCCCTGCTGGGCAAGTTTTAAAAGGCCACAGGGCATTTAGGCAATCCAGTCATAGACACTCAAGAGTCTGATTGTGCATAAAGAAAGTGGGTTTGGAAATTCCTCTGTGTGGGAATTATTTCTGTAGCCTCTGGCCCCTGACTTAATGTGAGCACAGAACAGATCATTGATAAGCACTTGCTGACTGATTGCTTAAGGCTTCAAACAAGCTGTCACGAAGGGGGAAAATCTTTTAGTCTGAATCATACAGTTTCAAGGTTAGCTGAGTATGTTGGTCTCATTAACCTGATGATTTTGAAACATTCATTTTAAAATTCTTAAGGAGATTTGGTATTAGAGAAATGTTACTCCTAGTTTAACTTGAATCCCGTTTCAGACACTTGCTATTGAGACTTGTGGTTTCCAAAGTTCACTTTCAATCTCATTCTGAGCAACAGAATTATTAATTGTAGGGATACCAGGCAATTCAAAACATTTTATGTCCCTCCTAAACTATTTTTAAGGTAATAAAAATGGTTATTAGATATTTCTGGCATATCTTGGTGTGTGAGAAATGATTTTAGACGCAAAAGGTTGTCACTTTTCTCTAATGATTTTTTTCTCAAATTGCCAGTCTGTTATAAAAATCCACTTGTATTATTTTAACTCTATCTTATGTGCTACTACAAAGGGGATTTTATATCTTCAAAATTAATCTTTTTTACGCAGCATAAAAGTACAGGAAAGTCCAGCTGCGTTTTTTGGCGCTATACAGAAACACGTTGATCGTGATGTTCAGCTGGTGAGTACAGGATCATTTTTGTGTTTTCACGTATAATTTTTATTTTTCCTTGTAGATAACAGTCTTGAAAGAATGAATCTGAACATGATCTCCCGTGATGTTTACACATTGCTGTGCATTTCCCCAAGCATCTAAGAAAGTATTAATCTTAGCATTTTAATCAACAGTTTTTTTCCCTATTTCTAATATTAATTTGAAGATACTTGTTGTTACCCCTATTATCAGCCTCTTGGATGTCTACATATTTTTCTACTGCTTGGGGGTCATATTTCACTTGAGATTTAAGATAAATTGATTCCCATCTTAACCCATAAATGTTGAGGCACCTGTGTTCTTTCCAGTGTTTCAGGGATTCTTGGAGGGTGAGGGTTTTCCATGTCACCTGTGGCCTAATGTTCCTGCTTCCCCTGCATTCTTGCCTTCCTGTGTGTATTTTCAACTTTTGTGAGTGCCAGGTCCTCCTGCATTGCATCAGCCTGTGGGATTTCCACAAGTGCCTCATTTTCCAAAGTAGTTCTGTGTGTGTGTGGTGAGACTGACCTTGCCCAGGGTTTGGGGCCAAGGTTTGATGACATCACACTCCAACATTGCAGACAAGTTAAAATTGACATCCCTGTTCTTACAAAACCTCAGCCACCCCTATTTCTTGGAAGTGTGTGCGCTCCTCCAAGGCTGAGGCCTCGCACTACACTGCAGTGCCTTTCCTGTTCCACCCCCTCCTCTTG
>NW_006293232.1:2269771-2274928 GCF_000327345.1 Myotis davidii | reverse complement strand
CATATCTCATGCAGAGCAGTTCAGCTCTTGTAGTCAGACACACCATCAATGGTCCGAAAGGATGCTGTATGAAACAAAGGGAATTCTCACTCTCAGAGCATGTACTTTTTTTTTTTTACCCTGGCTGGTGCGGCTCAGTTTGGTCCTGTGCACCAAAGGGTGGCGGGTTCCATTCCAGGTTAAGGCACATACCCAGGTTGTGGGTTTGAACCCTGGTCAGGGTTCATATGGAAAGCAACTGATCAATATTCCACCCCCCTCTCCTCCTTCCTCTCTAAAATCAATAAAAATTAAAATATAACTTATAGAAAAGTTGCTAGTACAAAACAGTCCCATATACCATTCACCCATGTTCCCCAATTGTTGACATTTTATCATATTTTCTTTATCATTAACTATCTACCATCTAATTCTTGTCCTGTCTGTCTGTCTGTCTATCTATCTCTTTTTTTCCAAGAACCATTGGAGAGTAAGTTGCAGACATGCTAGCCATTCCCCTTGAATACTTTAGTGCATATTCCCTATAAACAAGGCCAGTCTCCTGCAGGACCATAGGACAACCATCAGCATCAAGAAACAGTATGAGCAGCTAATCCACAGACTCCATGAACATTTTCCCCTTTATATGTCCTGTCTAGTAAACGGATCTAATGTGTTGCACTTGGTTGTGCTGTCTCCTTAGTTTCGTGTGCAATCTGGAACAGTTCCATAGTTTTTTCCTTGCCTTTGGTGGCCTTCTAATTTTGAAGAGTATAGACCAGTATTTTGTATAATGACCCTCAATTTGGGTTTGTCCAATGTTTCCTTATGATTAAATTCAGGTTATGGACTTTGGGCGGAAGTATGAATCTGTGTTCTCACTGTGTCCTATAGGGTACCCCACTGATACAGGTGGTACCTGTCAAGTTATTATTTTTCTCTTTATAATTAGTTTTTTTTCTTTTTGATAGGGAGATATTTTGAGACTCTGTAAATATCTATTCCTCATCAAACTTTTACCCACTAGTTTTAGAATCCATTAGTAATTCTTGTTTGAATCCATTATTACTATGATGGTTGCCAAATGGTGGCTTTCTAATTTTATACTTCCTTTTACATTTATTAGGTGCCATTATATTATAAAGAAAAGCTTCCTTTTCTCTCCAATTCTTTGTTCATCTATTTATATCAGTATGGATCCCTATTTTACTACCTTATAACCCACTACTACTATTTATTTTTATGCCCAGAGTGTCCCTGGTTTTTCCAGTGAGAGCCCCGTTCAAGCTGGCTTCTACGTCTTGTTGACATGTCCACATCGCTCTTGGAACACATCCTCACTGTCTGGCACAATGAGATATACCAGGCTAATTTTGAAGTTTTGCTGCCCAGCTCTGGAATCAGAAATTTCTCTAATGAGCCCTGATTCCTCTGGGTAGAGAACAGTATTTGGAAACCAAGATCTGGGCATTGGATGTGCTCAGTTGCTACTGGAGTGTCGCTGTCCCAGGCTCTCTCAATGGGCAAGTTGGGGCAAATATATGTGTGCATGTGCCTGCATGTACATACATATATATTATGCATAACTACATCTATTTTATTACTATACTAGAAGCCCGTTGCACAAAGATTTGCTCAATAGGCCTTCCTTCCCCTGGCTGCTGGCACCAGTTTTCCTCCGGCACCTGGGACCCAGGCCTTTGGTTCGGCTGCAGCAGAGAAGCCAAGCCTCTTCAGGTTCAGTCTTCAGTCTTCACCCTGTGCCTGCGTATGCAAATTAACTGCCATCTTTGTTGAGTTAATTTGCATAGTCACTCTGATTGGCTTGTGGGCATAGCAGTGTGACACCAATTTGCATGTTTCTCTTTTATTAGTGTAGATGTACCTATGTATATATTAAAAACATGTTCACACCTCCAGTTCTGATTCAGTTCCACAGGAAGGCACTCTCCCTTTCCAAATTCGTACCCTTCCTCCTCTGCTAGTGGCCGCTATGATTTTCTAAATGTATGCTTATCTCTCCATCCCTGGTGTGTAACCAGTCTCACTTGGCTCCCACCTTCTTTGGCCCTGGTCCTGTTGGGCCACTGCCTTGCTTCTACCACCTACCTTGCTTGGCCCCAAACTCAATGGATGGAAGGAAGGAAGGTTCCTAAGATAATTTTGCTGACCATTTAAGAATACCTTTTCCTACTTTCTATAATTTCCTACTTAAATAACTTTAGCACTGGGCATTATGATTTTGAACGGATCTATAGGTGAAAAACAACTTTATTTGTTTTCTTTAGCTTATCATGACAGTACCTATCTTTTCTATAGTTTAGGGGGTGGGGGTTTGAAGGTAGAGAATAGAAGGTAGAAAGGAGGTGGAGGTAGTCCAGGGGTCATCCTTCTCTAAGGGAAATACCTGATAACTAGGGCAGTGACAGAGCTGGGTGGACTTAAAAAATATCAGGGGACACCGAGTTTCTTTCTCCTTATTTTCTTTCTTTCCATATCCCTACTTTCAAGTACCAGGAAACAAAACATATGTTGTTTTTGTTTCCTTTATTTTGGTTGTTCAGTACCTAATGGGGAAAAGAACACAGTGTAAGCCAATTCTCTGTGGGTGAAGTTGCGAGTCAGAGGGGTTGAGACAGGAGAGCCATAGAGGGTCATGCAGAGGGGGCAGGTGGCTGGAGGAAGAGCTCAGTTAGAAGGGAACTCGAGGCCATGACAGAATGAAATCAGTAGAGAAGGGAAGGGTTGGCTGAGGGAGATGGTAAGATGGAGTTGGGCTTGGTGGAGTGGATGGCTGATGAGAAGGCGTTTCAAATGGCCTTGATTAATCGTCAAAGTTTAAAGACCTGTAGGCATGTTCACATTTGCCGCTTGAGAACTTAAGGGCAAAAGATGTTTGAAGAATCCATGTATTCATTTTTCTTTGAAAAGCAATTTCTAAGCATAAGTAAATTGACTCTTTTTTTTGTTGCTTTGCTTTTAGGTCATGTGTATTCTGCCTTCCGCTCAGCAGAGCTATTATGAATCCATTAAAAAATATCTGAGCTCCGACTGCCCAGTCCCAAGCCAGTGTGTGCTTGTTCGGACCTTGAGTAAACAGGGGATGATGATGAGTATTGCCACCAAGATTGCCATGCAGATGACCTGTAAACTCGGAGGCGAGCTGTGGGCCGTTGAAATCCCTGTGAGGAATCTGTCACTCTTGTCCTTTTAGTAATCAGTTGATCAATTCATTTTTAAAATGTATTTTTAAAAGTTGATTCCAGAGAGGAAGGGAGAGGGAGAGAGAGAAATCTCAATGATGAGAGAGAATCATTGATTGGCTGCCTCCTGCATGCCCCACATTGGGGATCGAGCCTGCAACCCAGGCATGTAACCTGACCGGGAATCGAACTGTGACCTCCTGGTTCATAGGTTGACACTCAACCACTGAGCCATGCTGGCCGGGCTGATTAATTCATTTAAAAAATGAAATCAAAGTGGGAGATTTTTTTACAGGATCCCAGAGGTGTTTGTTTTGCTTGTTGAGCTCTGCTCTGGGTTTGGCTTCCACAAGCCACTGTGAAGGTGTGCACAGGTGAGGCGTAGCCCCCGATCTCAAGGAGCTTCAGTTAAGCTGATAACAGAATAGATCCTGGGAGAGAATCTAGTCTGGCATAGACTTGGAAGGACATGCTGTAGAGCCTCTGGCAGCTATTTAAAATCTGCATTCCACGGCCTTTGCCTTTATCTGCTTCCACCAGGTGCTCACTCTCAGAGTAGCCTTGCATCCTGGTTGGGCCTCCCCAAACCTTGGAGAGCTGGCAGAATCTATCACCTGAATCTCCAAACTGTGTGGGGAACTGAGAAATCCTCTTGTCTTTCCTGAACTGTGGCCACTGTGGGAGGAAATGCGAGAATGAGAAGTGAGAGAATGTAGCCCATTCTCTTACACTTCCATAAGCAGGGTGACCCCACCTGCATAGCCAGGTGAGGAGTCCTTAGAGAGCTGAAGAAAGGGGGCTAGAATTCCTCTCCAGATTCCTTCAGCCCAGAGGCAAGGGATAAATGGACTGAGCACTTCCCCAGAATCCTTTGAGCCACTGATGACTCATGGCCATCTCCACAAAGGATGGTTGCTATTTTGGACTGTAGTGAATCTCTTAAAACAAAGTATATACCATATTCTTCCCTTTCTCTTTAAGTCTCTTTGGTTTCTGGTTAAATATCTGCCTCACCTGGACCTTGATCTTCCTGGCACATAGCTTAACTTGAATAATTAAATAATGGGGGTAATTTTTAAAACTTTCATGTTAAGTTGTTTGAGGTAATAATACCTCATCCCATTAAAATCATGAAACATTTAATTTTACAGTTAAAGTCCCTGATGGTAGTTGGCATCGATGTCTGTAAAGATGCATTCAACAAGGGAATGGTGGTGGTTGGATTTGTGGCCAGTATTAACCTCAGAATCACCAGGTACTTTTACAATGACTCTAACATATTCTTCCACTATTTAGACTATTAATTGTGGTTTAACTAAAGACTATACAGCAAGGAATAGTTTGTATTCTTTACTTATTTTTAAAATGTGAATACTTAAGGTCATAAATTATACTGACATAAATGATTGATAATATTGGGGCAATACATTGCCGCATTAAAAAACTATTTTTATACATACATTAGGACAAGCTATTGCTCATATACTAGTCATATTCCCAAAAGGATGGCCATGTAGAAATTCTTGAGCATTTATTTTCTGAACATCGGCACTGTATTAGGCATTGTACTAGGAACTTTACATACATTATGTCAAGCAGTTGAGAGAATGCCTGAATTCATGCTTATGATTATATTATTATTAATGCTCACAGACACTTGATATGGTGGCTGTTTGCACAACTATTAAAAACATAGGCAGGAAAAAAAAACATAGGCAGGATTAGGGATAACATGTTAAACATGAGCTCATAGTTCTTATTAAGTTCTCTTAGAATTGTTCCCATATTTGTAACTAAACAATGCTTTGAGGCAGTAGGAGCTGTTGGCAAATTCCTTCTTCCTAGACTTAAGCTGTTTGATTTGCTCCATTAAGTTTGTGGTTAGGTATCTACTTGGGATTGTGGAAAATAAGAAAAATAGCAGCATGCCTCCAACCTCATTCCAGGCTGAAAGAGATCCTTGTTACATGTATCA
>NW_006293232.1:2267740-2269047 GCF_000327345.1 Myotis davidii | reverse complement strand
GTGCTCCCCCAGCCTACTGGAGTCAGTGGGCAGCCAGTTGCAGATCCCCAGAGCTGTGTCCTGACTCTAACAGTCAGACTGTGGAATTCACATTGTCTTCGGTGTGTGATAAACGGAAAGCCAGGAGGAGGGAGAGTTTGTAGCTGCTGGTGGCTCTCGCAAGCAGCTTGAAGGCCAAAAGAAACCTACTGCAGAGGAACAAGGATTACGACAGAGCAGTGTTAGGTGTAGAAACAGGAGCGAAGCTTTGGGGATGTTAGCAGGCAGGGTGGCATAGCAGGAGAAGATGGGGAAGACAGCAGGTGAGGAAGGTGCCCTCTTCACAGTGTGACCGGTGAAAAGAGGGACCCGGAGTTCCCTACCAGCCCAGGCCTGTGTCTGGCGTTGTCATTCCTGAAAGGTGTGTGTGTGCACCTCACTCCCTCCCCGAGCTGCGTTTTCCCATCTATAAACTTTGGGGGTTTTTAAAGAGTTTTTCTACTAAGAAAGTGAATTTGGTGATAGGTGTTGGGAATGGACTTACATGTATGATCGTCTTCTTAAAGTTAATTTAAGTTAATTTCCTGGATGATAAACTTATACAAATTGTATATACAATATATACACAACAAGAATTACTGCATCTTTATGATATTATTACTGTCTTCTCACTTCAAAACCCGGCCTTTTTTTTTAGTGGTTATGAAAAGTTTCTGTTGGGTGGGAGTTACTGTCTGGTCTCTGCCTTTTGGTGATTTCTAGTTAGAGTGGGTGGAAATGTGTATAAAATGTATACTGTCAGTGAGACTTGAAATCTAATTGGGTGAGTCCCTGTGGAGACACTTCCAGAGGAACAGCCAAGGTCTCTCCTTATATTTTCATACCCATGCTCATTAAAGAAGAAAATGAACTAAACTTATCCAGTCTGTATTTATTGAGAGGATTTAAAGACTTAAAAAAACTAAATTAGTGTTAATTTGGTTCATATAAAGAATTTGTATGTCTGTTGCATGAATTAAGTTTTAATTTATTGCTTAAATATTAAAATTTTGCTGCTGCAATATGCTAAGCTTAAGAATCTATTTTGCCATAGAAATCATTATGATTCCTCAAATAGCAAAGAGGCAGGGATGTTCCCTAAAGTTATTTGTTTTTATGTTATTGAATACAACCCAAGTTAGGTATTACCCTATTTCACAGTGGTCTGAAACAGCAAACTTATTTAAACATTGAAAAAAAATTTTAAATATTTTTTAATTGATTTCAGAGAATAATGGAGAAGGAGAGAGAGCATCATTGATCGGCTACCTCCTGCACAACACTGCCTG
>NW_006293232.1:2251069-2262731 GCF_000327345.1 Myotis davidii | reverse complement strand
GTGCTCCCCCAGCCTACTGGAGTCAGTGGGCAGCCAGTTGCAGATCCCCAGAGCTGTGTCCTGACTCTAACAGTCAGACTGTGGAATTCACATTGTCTTCGGTGTGTGATAAACGGAAAGCCAGGAGGAGGGAGAGTTTGTAGCTGCTGGTGGCTCTCGCAAGCAGCTTGAAGGCCAAAAGAAACCTACTGCAGAGGAACAAGGATTACGATAGAGCAGTGTTAGGTGTAGAAACAGGAGCGAAGCTTTGGGGATGTTAGCAGGCAGGGTGGCATAGCAGGAGAAGATGGGGAAGACAGCAGGTGAGGAAGGTGCCCTCTTCCCAGTGTGACCGGTGAAAAGAGGGACCCGGAGTTCCCTACCAGCCCAGGCCTGTGTCTGGCGTTGTCATTCCTGAAAGGTGTGTGTGCACCTCACTCCCTCCCCGAGCTACGTTTTCCCATCTATAAACTTTGGGGGTTTTTATTTTTTATTTTTATTTTTTATATTTTATTGATTTTTTACAGAGAGGAAGGGAGAGAGATAGGAAGTTAGAAACATCGGTGAGAGAGAGACATCGATCAGCTGCCTCCTGCACACCTCTTACTGGGGATGTGCCCGCAACCCAGGTACATGCCCTTCACCAGAATCGAACCTGGGACCTTTCAGTCCGCAGGCCGACGCTCTATCCACTGAGCCAAACCGGTTTCGGCAACTTTGGGGGTTTTTAAAGAGTTTTTTTCTACTAAGAAAGTGAATTTGGTGATAAGTGTTGGGAATGGACTTACATGTATGATCGTCTTCTTAAAGTTAATTTAAGTTAATTTCCTGGATGATAAACTTATACAAATTGTATATACAATATATACACAACAAGAATTACTGCATCTTTATGATATTTTTACTGTCTTCTCACTTCAAAACCCGGTCTTTTTTTTTAGTGGTTATGAAAAGTTTCTGTTGGGTGGGAGTTACTGTCTGGTCTCTGCCTTTTGGTGATTTCTAGTTAGAGTGGGTGGAAATGTGTATAAAATGTATACTGTCAGTGAGACTTGAAATCTAATTGGGTGAGTCCCTGTGGAGACACTTCCAGAGGAACAGCCAAGGTCTCTCCTTATATTTTCATACCCATGCTCATTAAAGAAGAAAATGAACTAAACTTATCCAGTCTGTATTTATTGAGAGGATTTAAAGACTTAAAAAAACTAAATTAGTGTTAATTTGGTTCATATAAAGAATTTGTATGTCTGTTGCATGAATTAAGTTTTAATTTATTGCTTAAATATTAAAATTTTGCTGCTGCAATATGCTAAGCTTAAGAATCTATTTTGCCATAGAAATCATTATGATTCCTCAAATAGCAAAGAGGCAGGGATGTTCCCTAAAGTTATTTGTTTTTATGTTATTGAATACAACCCAAGTTAGGTATTACCCTATTTCACAGTGGTCTGAAACAGCAAACTTATTTAAACATTGAAAAAAAATTTTAAATATTTTTTAATTGATTTCAGAGAATAATGGAGAAGGAGAGAGAGAATCATTGATCGGCTACCTCCTGCACAACACCCACTGGGGGTCAACCTGCCATCCAGGCATGTGCCCTTGATTGGAATCGAACCCTGAACCATTCAGTCTGCAGGCCAATGCCCTATTCACTGAGCCAAACCAGCTAGGGCTAACCATTAAAATGTAATGGGAATTGTATTCTTTGTTAGCATTGCATGAGTCATTCTTTTCTTATACTAAATTCTGCAGGAGCACTCAACAAATGGTACGAGTACAATCAGGGTTTGCCCGCACGGATTATTGTGTACCGTGATGGTGTAGGAAATGGTCAGCTCCAAACACTTCTTGAATATGAAGTTCCACAGCTGCTGAGCAGTGTGGCAGAAGCAAGTTCAAACACCAGGTATGCAGTTCATTGTTCTTTCTCCACCTCCTGATTATACTAGTAGCACATTTTCTTGTAACTGTTAGAATTACTGTTTGTCAGCATATCCTTTCTATGCAGTTAAGTTTTGCTCTGTTTCTGCATCTGGATGGATTGATTTCCCCTAGATTGGAGGGTAATTAGGATGGTCTTACGTAAATAGCCTGGAAGGCGTGAGCTTTGGGTGCCTGGGGGACATCCTCCAGAGCCTGACACTGAGATGCAGCAGAAAGCTTGCGGGGCTGCTGGCAGGTGAAGATGCTCAGACATGTTAACGTGCCATGGGGAAAAAACAAGCTATGGCTTCAAGCTCAAGGCCCACATCCACACACAGGACAGGCACTGGTGTGTGGCCGAGGTCTGTGGCAGGTAGAGTGAGTGCTGTGAACACCAAGCTGCACGTGGAAATCGGATCGTCTTCAACACCAGGCACCTTGCTCCATTGCCACGTGTCTAGCTTCCATGTTTCAGTACAACATTCATTATGTCAAGTGCAAGAAAAATATCAGAACTGGACAGTGGGGGAGGATGATCATCTGAAAATATTCGGAAAGCATCTTCCAAGCAGTGCACAGTGGGCGTCTGTAGGGTTATACCATCACCTCCATCAACCAAGTGTGGCAGCCAAGAGCCACAGAGGAGCTGTCTTAAACTCATCAGTGACTGTTAGGAGGCAGAGCATAATGGTTTGAGGGCAAGATCATTTTCAGCTGCATCTAAATTGTCAGAGCCCAAATCTCTCCCTGCTCACTGATGGCAAGTGAATGTGTCTATTCTGAATCACAAGTGTGCCATTTAGGGATTGCTGAGGGTGCTAAGGAGTTAGTTTTCTAGCACTAGGACCGTGGTCGGCAAACTGCGGCTCACAAGCCACATGCGGCTCTTTGGCCCCTTGAGTGTGGCTCTTCCACAAAATACCATGTGTGGGCGCGCACGTACAGTGCGATTGAAACTTTGTGGCCCATGCACAGAAGTCGGTATTTTGTGGAAGAGCCACACTCAAAGGGCCAAAGAGCCGCATGTGGCTCGCGAGCCGCAGTTTGCCGAGCCGCAGTTTGCTGAACACTGGACTAGGACATCAATGTCTAAGTCTCAACATTGGAAACAATAATATGGATTTTAAATAATTAAAGTGCTTAAGGGGAAATTTCACGGTGACCTTTGCATCCCAGAGGCCCCTTCCATGATGGCTGATACTTGGACTTGGCTTTCCCAAATGCTGACTTTAACACTTGGTCATTCAGCATTTGGCCCAAATGTGTATTTGGTTCACCCATCCATCCTTTCAAGAATGTGTTCTGCATGGTTCAAAAGCGATGATTTCAAGAGTAAGAGGGACTTGTGGTCCTTCCTTTCCTATTCAGAAATTGGGAGGCAGACTGAAGGTGAAAATAGAGGGACTGTTCCTAATGGAAAAGAATCTTGTCTCCAAAGAAAATTCTGGAAAATCATTTTTTAGAAGTGCTCATTTAAATTCATTTTCCTATTGACCATTCCCCCCTTAAATGATATAAACTAGCCAAATGATTGGACCTCCCACACTGTCCGCAGCAAATAAGGACAATACCTAATTGAAAAAATTGCATGTGTCTCTGGGGGAGGAGAGATTGAGGTTGATTTTTAAAAATATATATTATATTGATTTTTTTTTTATAGAGAGGAAGGGAGAGAGAGAGTTAGAAACACCAATGAAAGAGAAACATCGATCAGCTGCCTCCTGCACACCTCCCACCAGGGATGTGCCTGCAACCAAGGTACATACATACCCTTGACCGGAATCAAACCTGGGACTTTCCAGTCCACAGGCCTACGCTCTATCCACTGAGCCAAACCGGCTACGGCGAGGGTGATTTTTTTTTTCTTTGTTGTTGCAGTGCTTTTCTAATGAATTTATTCATTTATTCCATCAAAACTTAGAATTACTATATATCAGCTTATCTTTTTTTAAAAATCAGAAGATAGGAAGCGGCATGGCTAGGTTTCCGTTCTCTGTCTTACTTTCTTGTCTCTCTGGCTCCAAGCTCCAAGCTGTCGGTGATTGTGGTCAGGAAGAGGTGCATGCCACGGTTCTTCATGGAACAGAACCGCACCTTACAGAACCCACCACTTGGCACCGTGGTGGATTCAGAAGCCACGCGTCCTGAATGGTCAGTGCTGTTCGAAAACCGATGTTCAATGAAACATTCGCTGTGTGTTCAAGTTTGGCCTTATTTTGTTTGCCTTCTTTCTCACATTCATTCCATTTTCCCCCTCAGGTATGACTTTTACTTGGTCAGCCAAGCCGCCTGTCGGGGAACTGTTAATCCCACCCACTATAATGTCATCTACGATGACAACGGCTTGAAGCCCGACCACATGCAGAGACTTACATTCAAACTGTGCCACCTGTACTACAACTGGCCGGTGAGTGACAGCGTTTACTGATACTCGAGTACCGACATTCAAGGTTCCCACCCAGGAATTCTCCCCCAGTTAACCTTTGTATCTCTACACCTCGCACAATGCCCGACTTTCTCACAAAGGAGAAATGAATGAATGAGTGAATGAATGACTGACTCCTTAAGTCCACAATGGGAGAAACCCAGTCTGTCACAGAAATGAAATGGCGATAACTATTAATACATTAATATTTATCATTCCCAGAGGACTTTTTGTATACACCCATTATCTTATACAAGCCTGGGAGGAAATGAGGATGTTGTTATTTCCATGTTCCAGTGGAAGTTGAAGCCAGCTCAGAGGTCTGGTGGGAAAGTGACGGGCCTGGCCCTGTTCTGTGTGCCTGTGCATGAGACCGAGGTCTGCTCTCAGAGTCCAAGGCCAAGAATTGTCCCGAGCCCCTTGGAACATTAAATTGAAGGAAACATCGATTAGCCCTGAGTGGGGTAGCTCCCAGCTCCCAGCGCCATGAAGCCAGACTGGCCTGTGCCCCATTCTGCCCAGTGAGCAGAAGGTCCAGTGAGCAGATGCCCTTTGTTGGTTGGGTCTAGTTACTGTTTACTCACAAACATATCCTATTGTGTGCGTAATTAGTAGATGAAGAATCTCAGGGGAAAATTGCTTTGAAGAACGAGTTATCCTCTTAATTACCATCCCTACTTTCTCCTCTCAGGGCTTAGTCAGTATCCCAGCACCGTGCCAGTACGCGCACAAGCTGACCTTCCTCGTGGCACAGAGCATCCACAAAGAACCAAGTCTGCAGCTGGCCAATTCTCTCTTCTACCTGTGAGGACATGAGCTGTCGGCACTGCCGGATAAAGAATCCCAGGAGTAGGCAGTATACTCTCTACAAATCTGCCATGACCTCGAGGCTGTGACTGGGGAAAGGAGATGGAGCCAGCTTTAACTTTCTGGGGAAAACAAAAACAGTTTAATCTGAAATGGTCCAAAAGGAATGCATGCTGTTTATATTTGAAAACTATATGCTTGGGTTAGATTCTCATTGTGGATTGTGGAATTAAAAACGTACCATCACCTGTTAGGTTAGTAAGTCCACAAAGCTGAATACCCTCTAAGAAAATAAGTGTTTGCATGATGTTTTGATGGGTAGGTCAACGGGCTCTAATTCCCACCATAAATGTTTCAGAAGTTTTCTTAAGCAATGGTATAGAGCATTTTGTAGAGTGGTGTAAGTAGATATTAGAAAATAAAGACAATTTAGAGCATCGCATACTGTGTTTATCGTTACTTGAATTTCAGTTGAAGTTACCTGTGAACCTTGGTATTTACCATAAGTGTTTTCAGCAAAGACTTTTACCCACTAGACCTCATCACCGTCACTCTTTGAGTTCTGTTTCTAAAACTGAACATACCACTTGCTCTCTTGATGGTACTTTATTTCCCTTCATACAACTACTCTCATTGAAGACCTTGCTTCCTACTGCACTGAGAAAACACTCCATCCGGGAGGACTTGCGCAGGCTTCCTTCCCATCCATCTGAAGGCCTCTGTGTGCATAGACCCCCTCCCCTTGTTATCATAAGCAGACATGTCTCTGCTCTATGGACGGCTGTCACCTGTGCGCTCGCTCCCGCTCCCTCTGATGGTGAAGATGCTGCTCTGGTACTTCTTCCCTCCCTCTGCTGCATCCTCAGTCTTCCCCTCACACCGGATCATTCCCATCAGCATGATAAATGTGCTGCTATTTCTTCCATCTTTAAAAAATATATATTTTTATTGATTTCAGAGAGAAAGGGAGAGGGAGTGAGAGAGAGAAACATCAATGGTGAGAGAGAATCACTGATCAGCTGCCTCCTGCACACCTCCCCACTGGGGATCGAGCTGAAACCCAGCATGTGCCCTGACTGGGAATTGAACCGTGACCTTCTGGTTCATAGGTCAATGCTCAACCACTGAGCCACACTAGCTGAGCTATTTCTTCCAGCTTAATAAACTATTTCCCCCTCCACTTACCATCCCAGTTCTTTGCTCCTCTTTTTAGAAAAACTTCTCAAAAAAATAGTCTATCCTCAATGTATTAAATTCTTTACTCCAATCAGAATTTCACAACCACCATATCAAAATTGCTTTTGTTGCCCTGGCTGGGTGGGTCAGTTGGAGCATTGTCCCATGCACCAAAGGGTTTCGAGTTCAATTCCCAATCAGGGCACTTAGGTTGCGGGTTTGATCCCTGGTCAGGGCCCATACGAGAGGCAGCCAATCGATGTTTCTCTTTCTCTCTAAAAATCAGTAAAAATATATCCTTGGGTGAGGATTTAAAATTTTTTTTTGCCAAGGTTACTAATGACCTCCACTTTGTGGAATTTGATCGTCAATTCTAGGTCCTGGTCTTGCCTAACCTGTTAGAGCATTTGGCCCAACTGATGGTTTCCTTCGTCTCGAGACGCTGTGTGGCCTTTAGGATAAGGCACTCTCCTAGTTTCTCTCCCACTAAATCAGTCACACATTCCCAGTCTCCATTGCTGGTTTCTCCTCATCTTCTCATCTCATCCTTCATAGGAGATTCCCCAGGAATGAGAATATGACCACATGCAAAATCTATTGTTATGTAGGAAAAAATCAGAGTTCTAGATTTTTCTCGCAGAGAGAGATTAGGTGGAAGGCTGTAGTGAAGGGGGTGTGGATAGCCGAAGGTTCTTTCTGAGGGGCGAGGAGAGCAAGCCCCTCTGCAGAGATATACGATGGCACAGAAAACATTCTTTCCCCATTTGAGTGTGTTTTTCAGGCCTGGTAACATGGTCTATTTCAGTAAGAGTAAGAGTAATGATAATCAGTGTGGGTGTGAGGGGGGTCCCAGGCACAGTGCCAAACCAAGCTCTTTACATTCACATTTAACCTTCACAACTGTGTGAATAAGGCACCATAACGACCATTTTACAGATGATAAAACTGAGGATTAAAGATGCTATGTGGCTCACCAACTGTAAAATTAATGAATGGTGGAGTTAGAATTTGTCCTTGGTGTGTTGGACTCCAAAACCTGTGAGATGAACCATACGACTGGAATAAAAGGTACAGTAAGATTTTAAATTTTTCTCCCTGAGTTTCTTAGGTGAGAGGGTACCTGATATTTAAAGTTGGCAAGTGAAGGCAAGGTACTAAACCAATCCAGAGTGGTTGGGTTTTTGTGTCGATGGTGTTGTTTTCTCCTTCCAAGTACAAGGATGCTGTAAAGCACCATCACCAGCAGCCGGCTTTAGGATTAACCCACACAGGAAGGACTCTGTGGAGCTTTGTAACTTAAAGTTTTGCTCAAGGTAGGATTCGTTGCCATTTTCGCCCACCAGGGGGCAGACAAGGACTGTGTGCGAGCAAGAGCCCTCCCCTTTGCAGGTGTGGTGTAGCAGAGAGTGGAAGAAGAGCCAATGTCAAATTGGCTCCCAGAAGCCAACATGGGATTAGGAAACTCTTCATTTGAGTTCTGGTTCCAACACTGTTAGCTGTGGGATCCCCTCTCCGAGACTCGGTTACCCAATCTGTCATATGAGAAGGGGAGTTGGAGTAGACATTTAAAAGATTTAAAAAATACAATTGCTGGGTCCACTTTCAGGAATAGGTATTGATGAATGAGAATTAGTTGTTGAAATACTTAGATTGGAACAGGGGCACCGTACAAGTGTTACCTACTTCTAATATGGTAATAACAAAACAAGAGCTTGCTCAGTAGTCAAAATGTCCAGCCTAAGAAGGAAGTAGAGCCAGAAAGATTTACAGCTGAGTTTTACCGTGGTCAAGGGACAGATCATTCCTGCCTTACACAAACTGTTCCAAAGAGGAGACAAATAGAGACATTTAATTTATTTTATGAGACAGTATAATTTGATTTCCAAACCAGTCAAAGACAGTATTAAAATATATGCCATCCTCTCTTATAAACATAGATGTAAAAAATCCAAATAAAATATGAACAAACCCAGTTTAGCAGAATACATTTTAAAAAGAAGACCAAGCCCTCATTAGTATGGCTCAATGAATAGAGCATCAGCCTGTGGAAAGAAGTGTCCTGGGTTTGATTCTGGTCAAGGGCACGTACCTCAGTTGCAGGCTCCTCCCCGGCCTGGGCTTTGGCCAGGCTTCTGCGGGAGGCAACCAATTGATGTGTTTCTCTCACATCAACATTTCTCTCTGTCTTTCCCTCTCTCTTCCACCCTCTCTGAAAATCAATGGAAAAATATCTTTGGATGAGGATTACAAACAAACAAACAAACAAATAAATAAATAGAAGACCAAGCATGTTTATCTCAGGAATGCACAAAAGTTTTACTTAAGAAAATCTATCAATGCAATTAGCAGATTTAGAGGCACAATCCACATGGTCACTGCAGTAGCTGCAGACCAAGCATTCAAGAAAATTTAATACTCGTGTGATTTTAAAAGACAATTCTTAACAAAATATAAACAGACAGAAACTCGAACATCCTTGGCTTGAAAAAAGACTTCTAACAAAAAATCTATAACCTATTATAATAAATTTTATATATCATGTGCTTAAAAGTTTTCCTATTAAAGTCAAGAACAAGACAAAGATATCCACTACCAAATTAAAAATGCTATATTATAATAATATAATTATATTATTATATGTCTATATATAATATATACTTTGTATTGTAAGATATTATATATAATAATAGAGCTATTATTAATACTGTATTCAAGCTTCTAGTCAATAAAACAATGGAGATACATAGATCAAAAAGAAAGAGAGAAAATTATCATGATTTATTCAGGTATTATTATCTATTTAGAAAATCCAGGAAGTCCTATAGAATTAATAAAATAATTCAACAAAATAGAACATATAAAACTACCTTCAAAAACAAATTTCTGAGTTAGTATTATACAAGTACATTGAAAAAAATCTAGCAATAAAAATAATTTGATGCTTAAGAGTAAATAAAACAAGCACTTTGTGAAATTTGTTGCTTAGAAAATTTCAAAACTGCATTGAAAAACATAACAAATTACTTAAAAAAAGGTGAACTGTGCTCACCAATAGGAAGTTTGAATATGGTAAAGATGGAAATCTTCCACCAAATAAATCTAAAACTTTGATGTAATTCCAATAAAAACCCCAACGTGGTTTTCTGTAAAACTTACCTATATATATAAAAGCCTAATATGCAAATTGTTCCCTTGGGAGTTCAACCGGGAGACTGGGAGTTCGATCACTCACTATGACATGTGCTGACCACCAGGGGGCGTCACAGAATGAAGGAAGGCCCCAGTTGGCAGCTGGAAGGCCCTGATCAGCCCTGGTTGCCAGCCAGGTCTAGGAACCCTACCTGTGTATGAATTTTGTGCACTGGGCCGCTAGTAAAGTTATTATAAAATTCATGTGGTAGAATAAAAGCCCGAAAATATCCAATGCAATTCTGAAAAAGATTAATAAGACAGGAAGGCTTATTCTATCAGGTATCAAAGTTTATTAAAAAGCTAAAGAAGTAAAATGGTAGCTTTGGCTGAGCCATGAAAAGATCAGTTGAACATAGAAATTCTAAAGACATGTGGCCACTTATCTAATAGAGCTAGTATTACTGATCAGAGAGGAGAGAATTAACTACTCAATAAAAGGTAGTTGGGCTTTCTACAGAAAGGAAATTAGATCTCCATCTTAAGTGAAAAACAAAAAGAAATTTCATTATTACTAAAAACAAAAAATGTAACAACCAGAAGAAAATATAGGGAATGTTTTTATGATATTCTGGTAAGGAAAACCTTTTTAAGCAATATTCAAAACAGCATAAATTATAGAGGAAAAGATTGATCACTTTGACTATGTCAAAATGTAAGCTTCTGAATGGCAAGTGAGATAATAGTAATGCTAAACAACAAACAGCAGACTAGGACATTATATGTGTAACATATACAACAGGAAAAGGATTTTACCCAAAAGATGTTTTTAAAAAATGAAAGAAAAAACCCCAAAATCACCCAATAGAAAAGTGGGCCAAAATGATCAATTCATAGTAAAGGGAACTAAATGACTAATGATTACAGGAGATGATGCTCCAGCTCACCAGTAATCAGGGAAATTAAAAATAAAATACCAATGAGACTTAATTTCACTCTCATAAGTTTGGGAAAAATTAAAAAGTTTCCTAACACTGAGAATGTGGGGAAACAAATTTAACCATTGCTGCTGGGGTTTGAACTGGTGCGGTCATATTAGAAGTTCTAGCCCAGTGATGGTGAACCTTTTGAGCTCGGCGTGTCAGTATTTTGAAAAACCCTAACTTAACTCTGGTGCCGTGTCACATATAGAAAGTTTTTGATATTTGCAACCATAGTAAAAAAAAGATTTATATTTTTGATATTTATTTTATATATTGAAATGCCATTTAACAAAGAAAAATCAACCAAAAAAATGAGTTCGCGTGTCACCTCTGACATGCGTGTCATAGGTTCGCCATCACTGGTCTAGACCCTTCAACCAGCAAGTCTGCCTTAAGGTATATACTTTAGAGCATCTCTTGTACATGGGTACAAGAAGGGAATGGATGAAATACACTATACTCATACTAAAGAATATTTATAGCCACACTGTCAATAGTCATATTAGAGAATATAGCAGTTTAACAGAAATGAGCTGGCTAGGTCTACGTAGATTTTACATGAATGGTTTTCAAAAACAACATTGAGTGTAAAAAAAATATCCAAGTTACAGAATGATGTGTGTATAATCCCATTCATGGAAAAGTTTAAAATACACACAATACCATATTATTCCTGGTTGCATAGGTGTGCATGTACACACATCTAAAAGGAAAAGATGGCGATGAAACCTTACACACTAAATAAGACCATTGCATCTACAAGGCAGGGAGTGTTGTGAGACTGTAGATAGGGATGCTGAACAAAGGGAATAGAATTTTAATTTTATTAACTTTTAAAAATAAATATTACAAAAAGTATTACAGCTGTTAATTCTGGGTTGAGCTTTCAGAGCCATCCCTCCTCTCAAGGGCTATGCTGCCTTGCTGGCAGGACATTGCCCAAAGGACAGGCCAGTTCAATGTGAAGCAGAAATATTTGTATTTGCGTTTTATTTTAGTAAGAACAGTTAACATGCGATCTACCCTCCTCAATTTAAGTGTACAATACATGAGGAGAACCAAGATGGCGGCATAGGTTAATGCTGGAGATTGCTGCTTCGAACAACCAATTCAAATTACGCCTGAAACACGGAACGGACACCATCCAGAACCACAGGAGGGCTGGCTGAGTGGAAATTCTACCACTAGGAGTAAAGAGAATATCATACCCAGACTCAGAGGAGGCGCAGTGCTGAAG
>NW_006293232.1:2246941-2250056 GCF_000327345.1 Myotis davidii | reverse complement strand
AATGTCCCTGCAACCAAGATTACTTTATCCAGCAAAGCTATCATTCAGAATAGAAGGTCAGATAAAGAGCTTCACGGATAAGAAAAAGCGAAAGGAGTTCATCACCACCAAACCAGCATTATATGAAATGCTGAAAGGTATTCTTTAAGAAGAGGAAGAAGAAAAAGGAACTCTTACCATTTGCCACAGCATGGATGGAACTGGAGAGCGGATAAATACCACATGATCTCACTCATTTGTGGAATATAATGAACAACATAAACTGATGAACAAGGACTGATCCAGAGACAGAGAGGCATTGATTGGACTGTCGGGCCTTGGAGGGAGGGTAGGGGAGGGTGAGGGTAAGGGGGAAAGAGCAACCAAAGGACTTACATGCAGGCATAGAGGCCTAACCAATGGGCACGGACCAAGGGGGGGTGGGGGGGTGAGGGCATGAGCACCATTCCATTTTTTGAATCTATAAATATGATGATTTTAGATAACTCATGTGAATGGAATCAGGCAGTATTTGTCTTTTTGGTGGCTGGCTTATGTTAATTAGCAAAATTTCTTCAAGGTTCATTCATGCTGTCTCATATTGCAAAATTTCCTTTTCTTAAAAGACTGAATAGTATTCCATTGTATGTGTTACATTTTCTTTATCTATTCACCTGTTGGTGAATATTTAGATTGTTTCCACATCACAGCTATTGTGAGTAAGGCTGTGATGAACATGGGAGCGCTAATATCCCTTCCAGATCCTGATTCCAATTCTTTTGGATAAGTATCTGCAAAGTGGGCCTATTGGATAATATGACAGTTCTATTTTTAATTTCCTGAGGAACCGCCATAATGTTTTTCATAGCAGTGCATCATTTTTGTGCAAGGGCGATTTCTCCACATCTTGCCAACACTTGTCGTTCATTGATTTATTGATGATAGTCATTCTGACAGGCATGAGGTGCTATTTCATATTGGTTTTGATTTGCATTTCCCTGATGAGTAGTGACACTGAGCATTTTTTCGAATGCATGTAGCCAATTGTGTGCCTTCTTTGGAGAAATGTCTATTTAAGTCCGCAGCCATTTTTTTTATTGGCTTATAAGTTTTTTTGTTGTTTTCATTTGTTTTTTACTATTGAGTTGTAGGGTTTCCTTATATATTTTGGAGATTATCCCCTTACGAGATTTATGTATGGTTTTAAACGAGATGCATGAGTTGCAGACACTTTCTCCCACCCACAGGTGCCTTTTCCTCTCTGTTGATTGTTTCCTTTGCTGTACAGAACCTTCAGTTGGATGTGGTCCCACTTGTTTATTTTTGTTTCTGTTGCCTGTGCTTTTGGTGTCATATCCATGAAATCCTTGCCAAAACCAATGGCAAAAAGCTTTTCCTCTATGTTTCCTTCTAGGAGCTTTACAGTTCCAGGTCTTACATTTAAGGTTTTAATCCATTCTGAGTTGGTTGTTGTGTGTGGTCTGAGATGAGTCAGAATCTAAAACAGAGGTTGGCTTTAGTCTCGGGGAGCACAGGGTCGAACTCAGTGGAGGCTTCCACCCAGAAATGAAGACCAGGCTGAGAGTTACAAGGAGAGTGTAATTGTTACTAGTTCAAAAAATGGTAGTTGAACACAATGTTATAGGTTCTGTGAGGGATACTGATGAAGTTTCCACCTCTGAGAGCAATCTTGTCCCACAATACTTTCTGTGATCATGGGAAAGTTCTGTTCAGTACCATTAGCCATTTGTGCATTATGCGTTAAAATGTGGCTTCTGCGATGAAGAAACAGAATTTTAAATTTTATTTCATTTGACTTAATTTGAATTTAAAAAGCTCTGTGTGGCTAATGGCAACCATATTAGACAGCACAATTCTAGAGACATCACTATCTACTAGGACAGAGGGCAAATTATAACTATGGTGATTATATGATATGGAAATTATAAGTAATTATGATTTTTCATTCAATGAACATTTTTTGCAGACCTGATATGTGCTGACACCACAATATGAAGATGAGCAGGCCTGGGGCCCTGTCACTAAGATGCCCCCAATCTAGTGGGGCTCTACCACCAGCCATGTCAAATACCCCTTTGAGAATGTTTTTGTAACATGTAGAACCCCCAGATGTGAATCAGCTCATGGAAACCAAGGTCTTTAAGGACATGGGGCTGGTTTGGCTCCTTGAGTGTCAGAATCTTGGCTGTGACCGTTAGTGGAGACCACCTTGTCCAGGCTTACAATGAACACAAGTTTGCCAACACTGGAGATGATTCTTTAACGTTGAACCATATGAAGACCACAGAGGAATGTGGTGGCGATGCAGCCATGCTCCGGGGTGAGATCCACACTCCTTTTACACATCACTCTATACATTTATAGGAGGCAATGATCAGACACAGGAGAAATTCTGACTCCATTGCCTCCCAAGTGAGAACTGGTGAGAGCGCCTAAGCAGCAGGGCTGAGTGTACACAATTCGCCTTGTCTGGACCATCTATCTTCTGTGTCTCTCTTTGTTCTTATCAGATCATGAGCAGTACAGTCTGTGCTGGAACATTGCCTTCCTCCTTTAGGGCTTTCGGTTACCCAGACCCTTCTGCTCTCTGCACTTAATCAGAGCATTCTCTTTCTCAGCCATTTCTAGGAAAGGGATTGTTAAGATGCCGCCTGGCTGTGCCTCCACACCGGGCCTCCTGCCTGCCCCTGCGTGCTCTGTATCCCTGCATTCTTTCTGTGGGAGGACCCTTCTTCTGAGAGCTGTGGTCATGGGAGGGGGTTTTAGCCTCGTTTGACAGGGGCAGTCATTCCTGGCTGGAAACAGACCCTGGCTTGGGCAGCCCCTGGCACCACCTGTGGGCCATCATTAAACACACCCGTCTGCTCCCTCCACTGCGAACTGGAGGCCTCGCTGCTGAATCATGAACAAGGTGATGCGGAGGGTGCACATCCTGGCCGCCGAGGACAGTGCCTTGCCCTGGGCAGCGGACAGCTGCCGGAAACAGCCTCTTCCTCTCTCTGCAGGGTCACCATGGCTGCAAGCTCTGCTGCAGCGTGTGTCCTTCCCACTTGGCCAGAGGTGACTGCCCTAGAGATGAGCACCTGGCCCAAGATTCCTCCCCGGAGTGGTTAGA
>NW_006293232.1:2224863-2246809 GCF_000327345.1 Myotis davidii | reverse complement strand
GAGAGGAAGAGAGAGAGAGAGAGAGAGAGAGAGAGAGAGAGAGAGACTAATTCTACCTATGGCAGCATGTGGCTACAACTGTAAAGCATAAATGGACAGCAGATAGAGTTGGTCCACAGGGAGATACAGTGATAAAAGCAAATGCACACAGGGACTGCTCTCCCTGGGCACGTCTAATCCCAACTTCTGTCCTTCCTCAGGCCCACTGCACTGTACCCTTGTCCGCAGACGTCTTTGTTTCCTCTAGAGAAATTTCCCTATGTTTGCTTAAGTGAGTGGGAGCAAGTTTATTTCTGCTTACACACACACACACACACACACACACACACACACACACACACACACACAGTTGGAGCTCAGCAAATGCAACGTGTGGTCAGCGGAATTTTAAGCTGGCCTTCCTGACTCCTATTTCTGGCATCCATCGTTAGTGTAAAATGAAGGGAGTTTGCAGTCCCTAATCAGTTGATTTAAAGTTCATCAAATAAGAGATTACTCTGGCCAGGTCCAAGCTAATCAGGCGAGCCCTTGAAAAGGGTGGAGAGGTCAGAAACTCATTCTCTGCTGCCGGCCTTGAAGAAACAGCATGTGGGAGTTCTGCAGCTGCTGAGAGCTGAATTCCGCAATCACAATGTGAGCTTGCAAGAGGACCCCAAGCCTCAGCTGAGCCAGGTCTGGCTGACATGTCGGTTACAGCCTTGTGAGGCCCTGAGCAGAGGACTCGGTTACACTAGGCCTGAACTTCTGATATACCAAAACTTGGACATTTCCAGTTGGTAGGTTTGTGGCAATTTGTTCCATAGCAAAACGGAAAACTAATACAGAAGGCAAATGAGGGGAGAGATCAACCAAAGGACTTGTAGTATGCATATAAGCATCACCAATGGACACAGACACTAGGGGGGTGAGGGCATGAGTGGGGGGATGGGGGGCTCTAGGGGGGTAAGGACACATATGTTATACCTTAATCAATAAAGAAAATAAAAAATAAAAAAGAAGGCAAATGAGTGGCTGTGCTGTTATTTTTCATTCAAGTCCCCCTCTTCCCACCTTTCTCCATTGAACAACAACCAGCACTGATCTATAAAGACACCAATTGATTGTCTAGAGCAGTGGTTCTCAACCTTCCTAATGCCGCGACCCTTTAATACAGTCCCTCATGTTGTGGTGACCCCCAACCATAAAAACTATTTTCGTTGCTACTTCATAACTGTAATTTTGCTACTGTTACAAATCGTAATGTAAATATCTGATATGCAGGATGTATTTTCATTGTTAAAAATTGAACATAATTAAAGCATAGTGATTAATCACAAAAACAATACGTAATTATATATGTGTTTTCCGATGGTCTTAGGCGACCCCTGTGAAAGGTCGTTTGACCCCCAAAGGGGCCGTGACCCACAAGTTGAGAACCGCTGGTCTAGATGGACCCTCAGCGGTCAGTTAGCTGTATTCCCACTTCAGCCTTTTACCTCAATGAACTCTTATGAAAACCATTGCTCAGTTCTGCTTGCCATAGAATTGGTGGCTCCTCATAAAGAGCATCTCAGCTGCTGGCAGCAGTGAGGAGAAAGGTGGCAGGCAGAATTTTTAGGAGTGCCTCGTCCCAAGGATTAAAACCCGTGGGAATTAGATGCCCTGACACACAATGTCAACCTGAGGCTTCCTGATGGGACTCTCCTCATATCTTTGTAGACATAGGGCTTCCTGGGGAAACCAGACAGATGCTCTGCTCTGGCAGGAGGAACCCTGGCTCACTGCCCTCCCTCTTTATCCAGCCCACTCTCCCACTGGCCAGAGACCACGTGTCACAGGCCCAGCAGGCTCCTGGACATTCAGAACTTTTCTGGAAAACATGAGAGTTAAGGGGCTTGAGATTTGGGTATTGGTACTGTTGAATCCTCTAGTAACAAATCCTCCTGTAAAAGAATGACAATATATGACATCCACATAACATGCTACAGGTTCCAAATTACTTTACGCTCCATTTATCAGTTGGTTCTATCCACAGGCCTGGAAGCAATGCAGTTGTCATCAACCCTTTTACAGATGAGGAAATCGAGGCCCAGAGAAGTTAAATGACCTGCTCAAGGTCACACGGCTGAGTGGCAGAACCAGGCCTGGAAGCCAGGCCCTTCCACAAAGACATGCCCAGGTCGTCCAGGCAGCAGGCACTGTGCTGTGCTCGGGGGAGGTGGCGATGACCAAGGCATGGCCATCAAATGAACAACGACGGAAATCGTTAGTTAAAATGTGACCATGGAGAAGAGGTGCAAGGTCCCCTGAGAGTTTGAGGGGTCTCTAACCTAGTTTGAGTTGTCGGAAACATTTCTTCCGATGGAATAACATTTAAGCTAAGATCTGAAAGCCAAAAGTTGTTGACCAGAAGACTTCTTCATGAAGAGGAAATTATGTTAATATGGCTGCAGGGTAGAAAAAGGGAGGAAGGGGTCAAGATGAGGCTGGGGAGGCAGGCAGGGGCTAGGTAGGCCATGTAGCACTTTGAAGTTCTGGTTAAAGATTTTTGCCGTGATTCAAGGCAGTGGGAAGCCTTGATGGTGTTTAGCCAGGGGAGTCAGATATTCAGATTTGTATTTTTAAAATATCACACTGCCTGCCCTCTAGGAAACAGACTAGAGGTCTAGAGGGGGAGGCGTGGAAATGGGGAGACAGACGAGGAGCTACTGCCGTGGTCCAAGCAAAGGACATGGTGAGTGTGATGGTGACGGGAATGCAGCGAAGAGGGTGGGCTCCGAGACCCGCTATGGTGACGGCGAGGGAGAAACGGGATCAAAGCTTTCTTTCTCTCCGCAGTGTTCATTATCTCCCGGGCTTCTTCTGTTTGCTTTGCATCTTACAGAACAAAGGAAAAAGCAGGCCCTTCCACACAGCAGCTGGAACACAAAGGAAGCCCAGCCAAGCCTTCATTTAGTCCAAAGCTCTTAGAATCAACTCAACTTTATTTTTAATTTTTTTTTCAACTGAACTTTAAAAGCTCTTCAAATATCCCATTGTTAGGGACTCCCACAGCATCAGGCAAAATGTTCCCACTTGAGGCTCACCTGTTTGATCGGGCTCTTTGAGGAAGACATTGAACTTCTCCCCAGGCAGAAAAAATAAAAAACTTAGGTAACAGAGGGAAAATGTCACGTTACATAAAATGCTCAAAATACCATGTTGAGGTTAACCCCATTAGTGTTACAAGTTTCTGAAGCCAAAGATTGCTTATCTTGAGAATGATGAGAGAACTATTTAGAATTTAAAAAAAAAAATTGTTCTTGTTTTCTCCTCAAAATTCTGGGGGAGGGAGAGTTTGGAGAGGTACAGGCTGAGAAGGAAGGAACTGGGTGCCGTTCAGTTCATCCTGGTGTCTCATCAGGTCTTGCAGAGCAATGTGTTAGAAAATTCGTGGGCTTTGGACTCTGGGATGGGTTCAGGCCCTGCTTCTTTCATTCCTTAGCTGCCTGATGTTGAGTATGTGAGTCGCCCTTTCTGTATCACAAATGATGAAAACTGTCAGAAACCTCTGCTTCACGGGTTATTGTGAAAAGTGAGACAATGCATTCAAAACCAACATGACACTTGGCACCGAGTACACATTCAATAAACGTTAGCAAAATATTGTCGGTATGCTTACATTCAAGGAAACGATGTTTTCTTGGTATGCTGTGACTCTTTGGTGCTGAATGAAAAGTTCTTCACTCTCTTTAGCAATAATAGAAAAAGTAATTTCAATTTGAAATTGAGGGCTCATGAAAGAAGTAGCTTGATTTTCAAAAATTGAAAAATATTTATTGAGTATCCACTATGTGATTGCTCAATAAAAATGATTATTTTGCAAGGTGATGAGAGAGACCTAAAGAGGTATGAGACACAGACATACAGACTAGTGGGTAGGACATACAGACCCAGAAAGGAAGCCCAGTCAGGTCTATGCCAGCTAAGTAGCAAGTGAGCATGGAGAGGGCGGTGCTCTCATAAAGGAGATTGCCCTCTGCCAGGAGTGGCAGGCTGGGGCGATGGCTGGCAGGGTCTAAATGATAAGACCCACTCTCCCCAGGTCCACAAGCAATCCCTAACTGCTAGCACAGACAAAATAAGGAAGAACATTTTTTTTTCTGAACAATTATGAGCTGCTCTGGAGTGGATTCGCATAAAATATGGCAGCTTCAAGATGTGTGAGATCACGTTTTTGCCATTTACCTGTAAAGCCGAAGTCATTTGTCCTATATCTAAAAGGTGCAACTCAATGAGTTCTCAACAATTAAAAAAATATGCTTTAGAAACTGCTGCCAGAGAAACTCAGCCAGAACAGACCCCACCGTGAGAGATTTGAGGGCTCGAACCAATTTTCAGTTCAAAGTCATGAGTATTGTCTGGACATCACCGGTGTGCCAGACCTGTAGGGTACAATGCTCTATTGAAGATCCCATGGGTTAGTGGAGGGGACGGGTGTATGAACAAATAAATTATGTGAAGAAATAAATCATGTGAAGCAATAAATCATGAAACAGCATCCGGAGTACAGCAGTGGAGATATCCTCCAGGTTCAGAGGTCACGCAGAGCAGGGCTGCTGTTGGAGGGGAGGAGGGATGGAGGGTGTTGGGGCGAGTTTGAAGGGAGGACAGAGGGTTCAACATACAGACTAGTGAGGACCTGGGAGGTATGAAAAGGCAGTCAGGGAATTGTAAGTAGCTGGGGACTCTAAATGGGCTTCCCGTCAGGGCCGACCCAGCTCACATGGAGAGAAAGCTGTGGCCAACCTCTCCTGCTTCCTGATTTACAGGACACTGAGCCCACACTGTCCCAGATCCCTGCTCACCATTATTCAGTGCATCTACTTTTAGCTTCAAGTTTTGATCCTTGTTCAAAAAGCACACATATTTTAGGTTGTTGCTGCTCATTTTACTTGAGCGAGGATGACTTCCACATGCTTTATCAAAAGAAGGTTTGCCCTGGCTGTGTATCTCAGTTGGTCAGAGCATCGTCCCGATATGCCAAGGTTGCAGGTTTGATCCCTGGTCAGGGCACATACAAGAATCAACCAATGAATGCATAAATAAGTGGAACAACAAATCACTCTCTTTCTCTTCTCCCTTTCTCTCTCTCTAAAATTAAATTTTTTTTATAAAAAGAGTAGAGGTCTGATGCATGAAGATTCGTGCAAGAATGGGCCTTCTTTCCCCTGGCTGCCAGCACCGCCTTCGCTCTGGCCAGAGCTGCCTTTCTGCCTTCATTCCAACCCTGAGCTGCCTTTCCACCTTCCCATGCTGTCCAGAGGCCCGGAGCAGCGGGGGTGGTGCAGAATGCCTGACTCATCACCATGGCGATGACACAAGCATCCTGCCCCACCCCCGCTGCTCAACGCCTGCGATTTGTGCAAGAATGGGCCTTCCTTCCCCTGGCTGCCAGCACTGCCTTTGCTCCAGCCAGAGCTGCCTTTCTGCCTTCATTCCAGCCCTGAGCCGCCTTTCCACCTTCCCTCACTGCCCAGAGGCCCGGAGCAGCGGGGATGGTGCAGAACGCCTGACTCATCACCATGGCGATGATGCAAGCATCCTGCCCCACCCCCGCTGCTCAAAGCCTGCATATGCAAATTAACCCACCATCTTTGTTGGGTTAATTTGCATACACACCCCTGATTGGCTGGTGGGTGTCACGAAGGTATGGTCAATTTGCATCTTTCTCTTTTGTTAGTGTAGGTGTTTAAAAAGCAAGAATGCCTGAGTTCCCAACTAGAAATCTTATGTTCAGTTCCTTCCTCTCTTTCACTCCCATGAACTTCAAGACCTTAGCTCATTAAGGCCAGCTACTAACCAATCACCTGTTTGAAAAATGCAAAGCTGCTGGCTTTTAGTGATGTAGCTTTGTTGTGTTTGTTGTCAGTTTTATTTTTCTAGGATACATTAGTAAGAATTTCTGGAAATTATCAAGATGAGTCTCCTAGTCTTAACCTTAGCTAGAAGCTGGCCTTTAGCTGCAGTCTCTTCCTTTCAGACACTGCATTCTGAGAAGACAAAGAAAAAGACTGTTTTCTTTATTCCCCTTTTTAAAAATTTTAATTAAATTTAACTGGAAATGTGCAAATTGTGCTTCAGTTCCTCCTGTGGCCCAGGCCCAGATTTTCAGAGGGGACTCTATGCCTGCCTCTATTGTTTATGTTACTACGTGAGTTCCCAAGCCATTCCTCTTGCTAGGCAAATACATATTTTTGTGACTTGCCAGGCATCATGTGTTATTGTTCTTGGCAAAATACTTTGTTCCATCACTGTCCTGCCCAGAGGCAGAGAGGACAGAGGACCTGTAGCAGGACCTGGCAATTCGGTTACTCCATGTAAGAGTGGAAGGTTTCAGGAACAGGAAAAGCATGCAATCAAAGTAGCACTTCCATAAGATGTTCAATAGAAACCTAATGTTGAAGTTTTATTGAAAGACAGCCAAGCTCATTAATCTGTGTATTGACAATGACTGCTTTTGCATTGCAGCAGCAGAGTTGTGTAGTTGCCACGAGCCCTTTTGATCTGCAAGACCTACTACATTTACTATCTAGTCCTTAACAGAAAAACTGCTGCGCTCTGCTCTGTTGGTGCCCCATCTGGTTGAGTTATTTATTGTACATACAAGACACCCCAAAGCTCAGTGGCTTGAAACAATAACAATCATTAATTTTGCTCATGAGTCTGCAATTTGGGCATGGCTCATAGGAACACCTCTCTCTGCTTCATGTGGGTTCAGCTGGGTCGCTTGACTAGGGTGTAGGATCCACTTCCTGAATGGCCCACTCACATGGCTGACAGGGAGCTCAGCTGGGACTCCCTAGATCCTGGGTGGGACTGTTTGGATTTCCTCACAACATGGGTACAGGAAGTAGAAGCTGCCAGTCCTAGATTCAAGGGGAGTAGAGACAGATCCCTGACTTCTCTATGGAATCATAAATGGAATCAAATCAAGGCTCTCCATCAGCCTCCCACATCTCCCCCATGACAGTGATGGCGAACCTTTTGAGCTCGGCGTGCCAGCATTTTGAAAAACCCTAACTTAACTCTGGTGCCGTGTCACATATAGAAATTTTTTGATATTTGCAACCATAGTCAAACAAAGACTTATATTTTTGATATGTATTTTATATATTTAAATGCTATTTAACAAAGAAAAATCAACCAAAAAAATGAGTTCGCGTGTCACGTCTGTCACGCATGTCATAGGTTCGCCATCACGGCCCTATGATATCATCCTTCACACTCCTACTTATTCACTCTTCTCTAGCCACCCTGGTCTTCTTGCTGCCCCTCAAACATGCTGACCAGGCTAAGCTTGGCCTTTATCCTGGCTCTTCCTCAAGCCATTTCCCACTGGTGTCCTCCTTGCCTCCTCATCATGCCTCCTTCTCTTCCACCTTCTTATCTAACTCTGTCCCTACCCCACATCCTCTCTCTCAAACATATTACTTTATTTTTCCTGCCTAGCACTTATCAATACTTGATATTTTCTTGTTTTTTATGTGGTATGTATGTGTGTATGTATGTATGTATGTATGTATGTATATGCTTATTGTCAGCTTCCCCCTCCCACAATAGAATGTATAGGCCTTCAAGGCAGAAAGCTTGTCTTAAGTTTGGCTGTATCCCCACCACCCAGAACAAGCTGGTTCATAGCAAGCACTTGATAACAATGTGTTGCCATGGTGACTCTCCCTGACTGTACTGTGATCCCTCAAGGGCAGGGGCTACCTAGTCTCGGAGTCCTGAAACACCATGGGTGCTCATTAAGTGACTGTTGAGTGAATCAGGTTTGAGTGTTTTTGAACCAGAAACGGGAAATCCAGAGGTTCATATCAATTCCTCCCATCACATTAAGCTGCCACTTTCAGTCTCTCTGCCAGTCGGTCCGACACGGTACCTAACTGCAAGCCCTCTCTCCACCTCCCATCATTTCCTTTTTAGCTTTCCTCCCTCTGTCTCTCAATCTCAACGACTCTGAGGCTGCCCTGAGGATGTGGTATACCCTAGCTCCGAGAACAGCGCTGCATGGCCCACAAGGTTTGGATAGCCCCACTGCTGGGGCCTCACAGGCTCCAGGTACCTCAGCTGGTCCTGAGATCTTCCCGAGTGTTTGGATCTGCTCCAGGGTGGCCCCCAAATGAGCTTGGGACCTAGATCTCTAAGGACAGGTTTCTAAGGTGAGTTCCAGTGCTTAGCAATGAGTAGCTTAGCCCAATCAACATTTACTGAGTGAATGAGTGAATGCTAGGGACAACCTTGGCCCCACTCTAGTCGGATTCTCTATCATGAGATTAAATAAGGAAGGCACACACCTGGCCCCTGGTATGAGTCCCAGGCCAATGGCTGCTCCTTGCTTGCCTGGCCCTTGCAATGACAAGGCCCTGCCCCTCCTGTGTCTGCTCCTCTCCACCCTTAGCCACAAACACCCCTCCATCTCTTCCTATTCTGCCCCTTGGCCTAGGAAACAGTGAACTCTGCTGCTGGAAATCTCAGAAAAGAAAGACAGCCATGCACATGTGTACATTCAGGAAAAAGAGAAGAGACTGGGCCGGAAGATCACCCTATGCTCTTGCCCCAAGAAGAGACCAGTTTCTCACTCCTTAGAAAAATCTACTCACTAAGGCATAAAACAGAGGACCTGCCAATTCCATTTAAGGAAAACCCTTGTCCTCAATTATCATATTTCAAATTGGAATCACATCCCTGCCCCCACCCCCGCCTCCCCGCCTATGGCCCCTGCCCCATTGCACTTTATTCTGTGTGAAGTCCCAGTGGGGAAATGTGAATTCCACTGATTAAACGGCGTCTGTGCCGGGCCTGCCACCAGCTAGTTCTGAGAAGACACATCCAATTAAAATAGACAACGTTTCAAAGACCCCAGTCAGGCATTTCATCTCCTCAGCACTTTCTCCAACCTTCAGCAGTTCTCTCTCTCTCTCTCTCTCTCTCTCTCTCTCTCTCTCTCTCTCTCTCTCTCTCTCTCTCTCTCTCTCTCTCTCTCTCTCTCTCTCTCTCTCTCTCTCTCTCTCTCTCTCTCTCTCTCTCTCTCTCTCTCTCTCTCTCTCTCTCTCTCTCTCTCTCTCTCCCCCCAACATAAAATTTAGGTCAGTTACTACATAATCCACAAAAACAACCCCGGCTGCCTCCTCTCCCGCCTCCCACCTCTGGAGCTGTAAATATATAATTGGATCCAAATGCTTCCCCAGCCGACCTCAGTGTTTTGGACGAAAGCTGGCCGGGGACTGCTGGGTGGCTGGTGGGCTCACTGCACCCGGGATGTGTGATGAGAAAAGCCTAGAAAGCTGGTTGTGTGATTCAATAATGAAATCAGTCCATGGGGCCCACGTCCCATTGTGACAGTAAATCCCATCCCCCCACCCTGGACATCAATGATGTGGCCCCAGGAGAACCTCCGGCCCTCTCTGGGCCCTTCATCCATAAAAAGAGGGGAGCTGGCTGGGTGTTACGCTGCCCCTTGTTGCTCTCATGCCTACACTTCTCGGCTTCCACAGAGCCTTTTGGAGGCAGATGCTCTCGCAGGGAGTACAGGTCCCTGTCTCCTATCAGCCGAGGGTGAATCTGTGTCCACTTCTTCCCCTGGATGCCTCTGTGAGAATGTCCAGATGCCTGGGTGACAGAGAGATGGGTGTCTGCAAAGAGGAGCCCCCCTCGGCCAAACGAGGTGAGGGGACTGGCTTTCTCCCCACGCGCTCGCTGAGACAAGCATTGTGCTGGCCAGAGAGACAATGCTGTTTTCTTCAACAGGAAAGTCAGTTCTGTGCTTGGAGCAGCGGGAGAGAGAGAGCAGGCTGGCCGGGGCACGTCAGGGGAAGAGGACCTAGAGAATGTCTTCTCGCACTCCTCCTGTCTCCGGCTGGCCTGTCCTGAATGAGACTTCTGGCAGGTGCCAGGTGAGCGTGAGAAACCTTCTCATTCTGCATTTGTCCATGGGAGACGATAGAGGACAGACTTAGGAGCAGCCACCCTGGTTTTACTGACAGACCATCTGGTCCAGCCTCAAGAGGGCCCATGAGACCGCAGTGGGGTGGGCTATGGCCACTCCTCCTCTGTGGGGTCAAACTCAGCTACGGGGCCATATTACTAGAAAGACCTTAGGGGCTTGTTTAGTCCACCCTCTCCAATCCGCCGAGGAGGAAACAGGCCTGGCAGGGGAGGTGACTCGTCATGTTCACACAGAGTTGCTGTTAGAGCTGGTGGACCAAGGACTCCGGACTGCCAGGCTGAATTAATCTCCGTTATCTCATGGCCTTCATCCTCTCCTGGTTTCCTTCTCCCCTGTTTTAAAATGACTTTAACTCCATTCAACAAGTGTTTATAGAACACCCATCTTGTTCCAGGCACTGTGTTGGGTCCTGGGGGTAAAGAAGTGACTAAACCACCGACTCTGACCTCAAGAAGTTCACTGTGGCCCTGGCCGGTGTGGCTCAGTTGGTTGGGCATCATCCTGTGCACCGAAGGGTTGCTGGTTTGATTCCTGGTCCGAGCACATGCCTCGGTTTCAGGCTTCATCCCCATAGGGGGCGTGCAGGAGGCAGCGGGTTGATGCTTCTCTCTCACATCCATGTTTCTATCCCTCCCTTTCTCTCTATTAAAAAAATTCACTGGGGAAAGGGCTCTTCAGAGAAATAAGTGCAGGTCAGCATGACAAAACCTGACCTGAGCTTCAAAGGGTCCTGGGTTCAATTCCTGGTCAAGGGCGAGTACCTGGGCTTTGCGTTCACTCCTGCCCCAGGTAGGGACACATGTGGGAGACAACCAGTTGATGTGTGTGTCTCTCTCTCATATCAATGTTTCTCTCTCTCCCTCTCTACTACTGTCTCTGAAAAGCAATGGAAAAAAATCCGCAGGTGAGGATTAAAAAATAAATAAAAGAAATATTTTGCCATCGTGGGGGTTCTTTTGGGAGGAAATACCCATCATTCTGTGACGCCTGTGAATACATATAAGGTGAGGACTCTGACTTGGAGATGCTCACAGTTGGACAAAGATAGTGGCGTGGAGAGCACACAGGACAGTGTACAGATGAAATGTTGTAGAATTGTGCACCTGAAATTTGTGTAATTTTGTTAACCAGTGTCACCTCAATAAATTCACTTTTAAAAAAAGCAATGCCCTAACCGGTTTGGCTCAGTGGGTAGAGCATTGGCTTGTGGACTGAAGGGTCCCGGGTTCAATTCCGGTCAAGGGCATGTACCTTGGTTGCAGGCACATCCCCAGTAGGGGGTGTGCAGGAGGCAGCTGATTGATGTTTCTATCTCATCAATGTTTCTAACTCCCTCTCCCTCTCCCTTCCTCTCTGCAAAAAATGAATGAAATATATATATATTTTAAAAGCAACTTATCAGTATGGGAGGATCTTTTAAGGTTGCTCTAAAGACAAGAAGGAAAGAAAAAATAAAAATGTATTTGGCCAATGGATCTAAGTAAACAGGATAGAGAAGTAAATAACACTGCAGGCACTGTGGCCAGGGAGGGGGACAGCTGGAGTCTGATGCCTCCCCAGGCCTTTGGGCATTGGTTGGGATCATCTCCTCTTCCCGAGGCAGCCATGACAATTAACAGCATCCCTGCTTTATAGAGCAGAAAGCAGAGGCTCAGGGAGGTTAAGGGCGTCGCCCTGGATCCAAGCAGAGTAGCTACTGGAATAAGGACAACCTCCTGAATGCCATTCTCTCCCTGCTCCACACGGTGCTATTTCAGAATATGGGACGTCAGGCCAAGGTGAAGGAAGGACAACTGTTTCCCTCTTTATTCTCCTTGGTGCCCCAGAATCAACTGCTAAAAGGCTGGGGAGCCACACTGCTTCCCAGCAGAGGGTCTGCAGGTGGAAGTAGCCCGGCTTGAGCCCCTCACCCAGCGGGAACCCCTCCAGAACAGGTCACGTGACTGTCCCAGGAGGCTGGGTATTAGAGCCATGGACTCTCAACAGGCAATTCGCTCCAGTTTCAAAGAATGTCCCCACTGTGAGATGGCTGTGGGAGCACAGGCCTGGGCCCTGGGACCCTCTCCGCTAGCCTGACGGTTGGAGGAGTGGTCAGACCATTACTGCAGACTTCAGGTTCCTGGGGCCTGGAGGCTCCCTTCGCTCCTGGCCCTGACCTGTAGCTGTCTCAACCTGCTCTTGGCTTCTTCACTTGAAAAATAAAAAGGCCGTGCCAGATTGCTGTGCCCCAAGGACAGGACAGCTGACCACAGTGCCATGCCCACCTGGCCAGGTAACCGCAACATGCCCAGAATGGCATTTGTGAGCGGTTAAGCCTCTAAGCAGCAGAAGCTTGTTGTATCTATGAGATCATCTCCCCGAGGGGCGATGCCAACCCCTTTCAGGTGGTGCAATGTCCAGCAGAGCTGAGCTGGAGGGAGCGTCCTGGAATGGCAGGTGGGGTGGCTCCGGGGGCGGGTGGCAGGGAGGTGGATGGAAAGGAAGAGTCATCCTGCCTCTATTTATGACCTGACAGTAACATGAGACAGGGAAACATGAGAAATGCCATATGAGGTCATCCACTTCATCCACTTATTCTAGACTCTCTCCAGCATTTGTCCCTGGGGATCTGCTGCTGGCCATGGAGCGATTCCCTCAGAGTCGGGGCGCTCCCACACAGCCTGGGAGGGTGGACGGTGGGGAGAGGACTCCGGCTCCGGGTCCAACCTCACTGCTCACTTGCGGTGTGACGTCAACCTTAACCTCTCTGAGTTTCAACTTCTCTCCTGAAAAATAAGTATTATGATACTCGCCCTGCCAACCTCATCGAAGTTTTCTGAGGGACAAAAACCCCGTGAACTTGTGTGAAAGCGTTGGGTAAACTGTAAAGCCGTGGTGTGGTCTGTGGACCAGCTGCCTGTCTACAGACCATTGGTTACTAATTCCACAGAGGAGCGTGCGCCAGACGTAAATCAATGGTCGCTAAACACAGTTTAGTCCAGAGGACAGTTCGTTGATAACAAGCCTTCCTCGGTGAAGGAAGTGCTGGGGAGAGTTCTTTATCTCATTGCAGATCTGCAGACACTATACGTGTGGGTCTCTCTCATCTCAAACACCCTTGCCCCAGCTACCCTACTCTCCCCTAGCCCCTCCAGCCTACCCTCCTCTAGGGGACCTGTTCATTGTTCAAGATACATCTCCCACACACATCCTGCAGTAGAGCCAGTCCCTTCCTCCTTGTGCCTCTACTGTGTGGCCATTGGGAGAGCAGTATCTCTCCTGCAACTAGCCTGTGACATTTTGGGGTCATATTCATCCCTGTGTCCAGACTGGCACAGAGGAGGCACTCAATATGTACTTGTTGAATAAGAGAGAGTTAAAAAATATGAGGTGTTGCTATCTCTCTGCCTATTTCTTGGGTCGGTGCCATGATATCTGTTAGTCTGAACAGCCCCCAGGTGTGGTGGTTGAGATGCAGTCCTGCCTGGAGGCTGGGAAGTAAAGGAGACAACGATCCTTTGAGACTGAAAGATTCTACGGAGATTATTCATTCAACACGCAATCATGAGTCACCCACCACATGCCAGGCATGGTGTAAGGCACTGGGGATACAACTGTGAACTAAAGAACTCCAGAACCTGCAGCACATCATCTACGCGTGTCAATATTAGCTTACTGAGGTGGAGGAGGCCTGTCTCTGATGCCTGGGTGTCCACTATTGGTCGCCTGCCCCTTGATGCTGGGCTAGCTGATTTCTTTGTTGGCGGGGTGTTAATAATAGGAAATTGACGCCAAGTCTTGCTTACTGAAGAAGCCCTCAGGGTCTCACCTGCAGGTGAGAAAGAGAACTGCCATTTAGAAGGCAGAATGGAGTTTTGGAAGAACAACAACAAAAAAGGTGGGAGGAGGGGATAGACAAGAGAAATCTGAGCCTTTTTTCTCAATTCATAGCACATTTTCCTTGATCTACCTGGATATCAACTTGTCCTATCCCAGCGGTTCTCAACCTGTGGGTTGCGACCCCTTTGGGGGTCGAACGACCCTTTCACAGGGGTCGCCTAAGACCATCGGAAAACACATATATAATTACATATTGTTTTTGTGATTAATCATTATGCTTTAATTATGTTCAATTTGTAACAATGAAATTGGGGGTCACCCCAACATGAGGAACTGTATTAAAGGGTCGCGGCATTAGGAAGGCTGAGAACCACTGTCCTATCCGGAGATGCAGCCCCTGCAGCCCCTGCCCTTGTTGGTTCCTCCCTCTGTGTACATTTTACATCATGATGGCACTTAAAAACTTTGTAATTATTTATTTTTATGTCTCTTTCTCCTTCTAGGCTGTGAGCTCCATGAGGCACAGACCAATTTTCTTCTTCTCTTTCTTCTCCTTCTTCTCCTTCTCCTCCTTCTCTTCCTCCTCCCCCTCCTCCCGCTCCCCTCTCTCCTCCTCCTCCTCCTCCTTCTCCTCCTTTTTCTTCTTTCCTGATCCTTACCTGAGGGTATTTTCCATTGATTTTTTTTTTTAGAGACAGTAAAAAGGAGGGGAGAGACAGAGAGGGGGAGAGACAGAGAGAAAGATCAATGTGATAGAGGTACATCCATTGGTTGCCTCCCGAACATATCAGGCCTGCAAGGATTGTGCCTGTAACCAAGGTACATGCCCTTGACAAGAATTGAACTCAGGACCCTTCAGTCTTTGGGCTGACTCTACTCACTGAACCAAACCAGCTAGGGCCCAATTTCATTTTGGTAATCTTTATTTCTTGAATAAATGAATAATTACTTCTTGAATAAATAAATAAATAATTATCTCCATTTGTACAAAAGATGACCCAGGTTTGGAAATGCTGTGTCTTGCCCTATGTCACAGACAGACCAGGACACAAGCCAGACTTTCTGACTCATGCTTAGGGCTCTTTTCCTGAGGCCCAGCCACCCAGCAGGATGGCCCTGAGGACTGTAATTAGAAAACCACTACTCCAGATCAGTTTCTACTGCGGCCTAAAAAGGTATGATGACCCAGGATTAGACAGCTTGATAATAATGGCAAAGTGGGAGTCTGAATTGAGTTCTCTGGTCTCCAGGTCAGTAAATCTGGAAGTCATTCTTTTTGTTAATAACATTATTATTTTTAAAAAGTTTTTTAGAGAGAGAGGAAGGGAGAGAGAAATATCAATGTGAGAAAGAAACATCGATCAGTTGCCTCCCATACACACCCCAATCAGGCATTGATACTGCAACCTGGGCATGTGCCCTGACGGAGAATTGAACCGTGACCTCCTGGTTCATGGGTCAATGGTCAACTATTGAGCCACACTGGCTGAGCCTGGAGGTCATTCTTGACATCTCCTTCACCATGATGAGTCATTCCACATTCAATTATCATTACATTCAATGGATTCTGCCTCTTTAATGCCTTTCATTTCTATCACCATTGTTACTGAATTCATTCAGGTACTCAGTAGCCTAATGACCCCTACAATTTATCCTCCATACTTCAGTCAGAGTGATTCTTTTAAAAAATATTTTTATTGATTTCAGAAAGGAAGGGAGAGAGAAATAGAAACATCAATGATAAGAGAGAATCATCGATCGGCTTCCTCCTGCACACACCCCACCAGGAATCAAGCCCAAAGCTCGGTCAAGTGCCCTGACTAGGAATGGATCCATGACCTCCTGGCTCATAGGTTGATGTCCAACCACTTAGCCACACCAGCCAGGCCCCAGAGTGATCTTTCTAGAATGCAAACCCAATCATGCCCCTTTCTTCACTGAGACCTTCCTGTGGTTGCCAGTCTCCCAAGAATAAATCTGGAGCTTTAACTTGGTGTCCTTTTCACCTGATTCCTCACCTCCTCGGCTCCTTCTCACTATTAAACCCATACACGCAGGGAGTTTCCCAGGCTGCCTTCTTGAAGCCCAAGTCCAGCCTTTAAAACTCTCTCACTTGGATCTGGAGTACCTTATTTTAATCCTGAGGTCTTGAAACTACATCTTTCTCTGAGGAGTATTTTGGGTTAATGAACTGGCTGCATATCTGCCTGACTTTGGTTATGATTTCAGACTCACCTTGGTGCCGCTAACAACCTCTGTGGGTTGATCCAGTGACCTCCCCACCGCTACCCTCATCCCCACCCCACTCTGTGAGCTCTCCGGCCCCTGAGTTGCCAATCTGGTTCTGATCATTTCAGCTTCTACTTGTCTGGCAGGGCTATCAGAGTGAATGAGTGAGCAAGTGAATTAATGAATGAATGAGTAAATTTCTGCACAGACACCCAGGAGCCTCATCCTATGCTGTGGTTCTTAGATATGTACTGCTACAGCTCCCCTCCCTCCAGGCCCAATCTTCCTGAAGTAGCCCATTCTCCAAAATACCAGTAATCTCAGTTTTCTCTATCTCCAAATCAAAATTTCCTCCCCAATGAGGTGGCTGAGATGGAGAAACGGTACAGGCACGGGCCTCAGGAGTCATGAGATTTTATCCCAGCCTTGTTCCCTAACTCCTGGGTAGCTCATCAGCTAAAGGTGTCTCCTTCCAGAACTGCATGAGGCTCAGTAAGGTCATAAATGTAACAGCTAGCCCATGTGTAAGAGCTCAAGGCCCAGAAAAAGGAGATGCATTTTCAGAGTAAGGCTTGTTTCTATCTGATGCCCCAGGCCTGCCTGTTACTAAATTGAAGACCACTGCTTCTTCTCTGCTTTTCCCAGTTTCCATACCAAAGCTGGGATTGGTAATGTAGCCCTCCCAGCCAGAACTGCTCATAGAGCAAGTCCTAGGCTTCCACTAAGGCACTTTGCCTGTGTTATCTTATGTGATCTTCACAATATCTTCCTGAATCAGGCAGAGCATGTCGCAATATCCCCATTCTATAACTAAGGAAACCAAGCTCAAAAACTTGGAAATACTTGTTCCTGATCACAGAACTAAGTGGCAGAACCAGGATTCAATGCTAAAACCGTATTGCTTCCCCTTGTAAACAAGGTAACGTAATTGACCAGCGGCCCTCGCTCCTTTCATTGCTTCCCTTTCTTCCTTTCATTTATTGGAATGCTGTGGACACAAAGAGACAGCTCAGGGGCATGGGACTTAATCCAAGGTGATGTGAGCTGTGTTTGATAGAGACACAGACCTCACAAAGAGCTCTGGGGGCCCAGGGCAGGGAGCTGGCATGCCACTGTGCCCAAAGACAGAAACGTGCATCTTTCAAAGGGACACTTAAGCTTTATCCAAATACACGCACATGGGGAGGGGACGGAAGCAATCATCACCTATACGGGAACCTTCAGTTTGTCCATCATGCATTAGACTTGATGTGAAAAGCTCCTGGGGGTGAGAGAGATGGGGGTGAGGGGTATTCACTTCCAGTCTTCTCTCTTGGGGTCCTTTTCAAGAGTGACTTGTCAGCATTGCATTGAGGATGACTGGTATTCCTCTATTAGGCTAACTGGGTGGGTCTAGAGTAGACCTGTCCCAACAACTGTGGGTGAAGATTCTTGGCTCTCTAACCTGCAAAAGGAGACTGTGGTAGGCTTGTTGCAGACAGATTCAGGCAGGCCCAGACAGCTCCTAAAATGAGCCCTCGCTACCCAGGGGATGGTTCAGAAGTTCTCCTTTTCCACGGAATCACCCACAGAACACCTCTCCGCCCAGCTCCCTCCTACACACTCAACTCCCTGCAGATCTTGTGGATTCCCCTACCCAGCTGGTTCCCTTGGCTAGGAGTCCCTTAGCCTTTGTGAGTCCATACGCCCCATGTTCTTTCTTTTTTAAAAATGTTTTTATTGATTTCAGAGAGGAAGGGATAGGGAGAGAGAGATAGAAACATCAATGATAAGAAAGAATCATTGATCGGCTGCCTCCTGTGCCCCCTAGGGATTGAGCTTGCAATCCGGGCATGTACCCTGATGGGGAATGGAACCGTCTCCTCCTGGTTCATAGGTCAACACTCAACCACTGGGCCACACCAGCTGGGCTGCCCCACATTCATTTCCAATTGGTTCTAAAGGGATCTGATGGCACACTAGCCCTGGAGAAGCCATTCACAAGGTCCACTTCACAACTCTAGCCTCAGTTCCCACAGCTGTAGACTAAGGGGAAGGATCAAACCTACCCTGACCATCTCACAGGCTTGTTGTGAAGATGCAATGAGGTCATCTAAGTAAAAGTGTTTTTGCAAGTTCTAAGCTATGATTATGCTGATGATTATCAGGATTATGTTCACTGACTAGTTTGGATCTGGATACCTAGGAAATAAATCCAGGTGGAGTCTGGAGATAATTTTCAGGAAATGAGGCACAAGGGTCATGAGGATGTGCTGGTTACAATGTCCCTGATTCCCATTTTAGGGGTAGAAAGAGAAGGGAACTGCTGTATTTTCAGAGCGGCATGCAATAGAGCATATCTAGGTGCTCTTTCTGGAGGGAGAGCGACATAATAGAAGCTCTGCTGCCATTAGTTCCCTGCCCGCCCTACGCTGTTCCTGGGAGCAGCCCTGCACTCCTGACTGACACTAATTGGCTCTCATCACAAGTTCAGCTGTCAGCAGAAGCTCTAAAAGGCTGGGAAGAGGTCGTATTTCTGAGACTCCCAGAATGGGACCCACAAAGGGGAGAGGCTGAGAACCAGCCCCTCCGTCCCTGGAGTTCTATCTCCAGAGCTGGGTCCACCTTATCCACTGGAACAGGTTCCATCTATTCAGCAGCTAAGGTTCCCAGTGAAAGAGGACCTAGACATACCAACTCATTCCACAGTTTGCAGGGCCAGCTTTATGAGCCACACCAAATTGGGTGGATTTGAGATCAATTTAAAGCAGCCTTGTGTTCATATCTAAGCATGGTCTCCTGGAAACACTTAATATTAAGAGTTAAGGTTCTAGAGTAAGGTACACTTGGACTCAAAGTCTAAGTCATCCAACGGCCCCCAGCTTGTTAGGCCATCCACCAGCGTGGTAAGTCATCCATTTGCAATTTGGGAGAATCTAAAACAGTTTTCTTATTTGCCAAATAGCAAAAAAGAATAGTAATAACCTCTTTGGGTAGTTGTGAGGAATGAATGGGATATGGAAGTGCCTGACAAGTAATCAGAATTCAATAAATTCTGTGGTTCTGAACTTCTTGATCTAAGACGGTTTCACTCTAGATGTTAGATAAAGTGCAAGATTATAATTGTTTGTCATAAGATAATTACTTCTGTTGCCCAAGCTAGAAGCCTAGGTGTCATCCTTGACTCCTCCCTTACCCTCATTCACCAAGGCCAATCAGCCAGGCCTGGCTGCCAGATATCTTTAATATGTTCCTTTTTAAGGGCTCTTTATCAATCCAAGCCGTTACGATATGCTCCCTATATTGCCTCCTTTATTGATCAGTTTATTCATCAAAGACATGCACACAATTAGACAGTTAGAGCTGATCGTATGAGATGACCAGTGTTCCCATAAGAAACAAAATAATGTGGTTCTGGTTAATGTACTATTTAAACCACGCGTGTCAAACTCAAAGGCTAATATGGGTCAAATAAATGAGGCATGCAGCCCGAGGGCCATGAGTTTGACATGCTAGATTTAGACTATTGAAATTGCTGCACATGACTTGAGGATCCCCTTAACTCCTAGTGGAAGAGGCCCTTCATGATCTGGTTCCCGCCTCTCTCTCCAGCTTTCCTTCTCGATTCTCCCCCACATGGTGCTTTGCAGGCTCATTGAACAGAATCATTTGTTGTTTGCTAGACAAGCCATACTCTATCTCTCTCTTTGCACATACTATTCCCTCTGCTTTTATATTTCTTGTTTCATTGAGATTTAATTGACATACAATACTGTATAAGTTTAATGATTTGACTTACATATATTTGACAACATAATTATTTGACTTACATATATTATGAAGTGATACCACAATAACTTTAGTGAACATCCATTATCTCATATAGATTAAAAAATATTTTTCTTGTGATGGGAACTATGAGGATCTATTCTCTTAACAACTGCTTTTACTGCCTTTCACCTTCTTCACTTGGAAAAATCCTTCTAGCCCTTTGGACTCAGCTAAAGTTTTACTTCCTCTGGGAATCCCCTCTGGCTTTACCCCTCCCACCTCCCTCCACACACACACACCACCACAACCACCACACCTCAAGGATAGATAAGGTGCCCATCCCCCGAGCTCCCAGGAAACCCTTTTAATTCATTCATAGCACTTGTCACTCCGTGTTCATCAACTTCTTTACTTGTTAGTCTTCCTGGTAGATGGTGAGCCCCTTGAGGACAAAGATACATTTGAATGCCTTTTTGCTTACTGCACTCAGAGTGCTTCCTAGCACAGGGATGGGTGCTGCTAGCCATGCTGCAAGATATCACTGACCCGGGGAAGTGCCCATCAGCTCTAGAATTTCTGCACAGGGCTGCCTTCTTGAGCTGTCTTAGCGCCTCTGCTTATTTTAACCAGAGGTCAGTGGACAATGGTGACCACTGTGGGTTTATAGCCCCAAATACTTCTCCAAGGCAGTCCACTCGGACTGGACTGATTTGAGGTGCATGTTAGTGTTTGTGATGCTAGGTCTATTTTGAATTTACCCTGATTTCTGGGGCACAGGCAAATGGAAGCCTGAGGAGTTTTCCAGGTTCCCTTGTCAGCACAGTAAGATTGGTGAGGTTTGCTTAAGTTCTTAGCCTCTTATCAGTCGCTTTCCGCTCAGCTGCTCAGCTCCATGCTGCTTATGAAGAGACAAATGCTTTGAGACCAGAAGCATCTCAGATAGTCACCTTTGCTTTTTTGTGCTCCCTTCTCCCTTGATCTCTTTATTGCTGGCTCCCTTGTCTCCCATCCTAAACTGACTGAGCTGGCACATGCCTTTAAGGCAGCGGTTCTCAACCTGTGGGTTGCGACCCCTTTGGGGGTCGAAAGACCCTTTTACAGGGGTCGCCTAAGACCATCGGAAAACACATATATAATTACATATTGTTTTTGTGATTAATCACTATGCTTTAGTTATGTTCAATTTGTAACAATGAAATTGGGGGTCACCACAACAGGAGGAGCTGTATTAAAGGGTCGTGGCATTAGGAAGGTTGAGAACCACTGCAAGGGGAAGCAGCATGGAGAGCCAGGCTTACCTCAAGGAGTTTCTTTTCTCCAAGACCTTGGTCCCTCAAGTCCTGGCTTCTTCTAAAGCCCTTGGTCATTTTTAGAGTTTAGCTTTGGTGTTGCTTGCCTGCTTGCTTGTTTGTCAGTGGGAGGTTTGGCCTGTTGCAAATTAATCTGATGTAGCTGACACTGCTGAAAATAAAGTCAGTTGTTTCTCTTAAAAAAAAAAATTCCGGTTTCTCTGGACGGGTGGCTCAGTTGGTTGGAGCATTGTCCCATACACCAAAAGACTCTGGGTTTGATTCCTAGGTAGGATGCACATGAGAGGCAGGCCATCGATGTTTCTCTCTCTCTCTTTTTTCCTCTCTCTCCCCAACCCCTCTCTCTCTAAAATCAATAAAAATATATCTTCAGTTGAGGATTTTTAAAAATTCCACTTAAAGGTGGTTTTTATCTACAGAATTATGGATGAGTTTTAAGATGATAGAAATTTATCTAAATTATTATCTCTATCTATAAAAGTCTAATATGCTAAGTGTCTGACTGTCTGACCAGTCGCTATGACATGCACTGATCACCAGGGGGCAGATGCTCAACACAGGAGCTGCTGAGCTGCAGTAACTTGGCAGCAGTGGTTCTCTGTTCCTGGGTGACACACCCCGAAACCAGAGAGCAGGGAGCTCGATTCCTCGAGGGGCTGCGCAATTTCACCTTCGGCTGTGGGTTATGTTGTTGCTGGAACACTGTTGGCCCGAATCTGGTTTACTGCACACTTGTGTTTGTGTTCCATACCCTGTACAACAACAACTTTGCAGAGTGCCCTTTCACATTCTGGGACCTCTTGGGGGATGTCAGAGCACAGGTTGTTCAGCCTGACCCCCAAAGGCCAGGCAAAGGGACACCCACCTG
>NW_006293232.1:2222360-2224727 GCF_000327345.1 Myotis davidii | reverse complement strand
CCAGAGAGCAGGGAGCTCGATTCCTCGAGGGGGCCGCGTGATTCCACCTTTGGCCATGGGTTATGTTGTTGCTGGGGTACTGTTGTTCCCAAATCTGGTTTACTGCACACTTGCGTTTGCATTCCACACCCTATGCAACAGAGTGCCCTCTCACACTCTGAGACCCCTCGGGGGATGTCAGAGAGCCAATTTTGGCCCGATCCCCGCAGGCCAGGCTGAGGGACCCTACCTGCAAGAGGGACCTCGCTCCCTCTGCAGACGCCATGGAGGGGACCACAGGAGATTGGCTCCAGGGAGTGTCTGGCCGTCTCACCTAGTCCCGCTCCACCGGCCATGTTCTCATTAATTTCCTTTCAATGTGCACGAATCTGTGCACCGGGTCACTAGTATAATAATAAAGATTGATTGTGAATCAATTCAACTATATACACTTAGGAGTTAGAAGGAGAAAACAACCATTTAAATAGTATGGGCAATTCTGCTTAATAAACCATCCTACTTAGTACTAATGGTGAGCTCCAGAAGAAATGGGAGATGGAAGACACAAGCCTTATGGTCCCTCAGTCAGCTCCAGTGCAAGCTACTTGCCACACTGAATGTGATTCTGGAATAAAAGACACAGTACGTCTTTTGTCTAAGAGCCAGCTACCTCAGCTGAATGAATGGTGGCTTACTTCTGTACTAGTTGCAATGGTCATGTTGGACTTTGAGAAATAGTATTTCAGTCTCCAAAATGATACCTTTATAAGAGATTTTCTATGCTATTTTAAATTCTATGCAATTTTCACCTGGCTTGCTAACTCTCAAGATCTGTGTCTGTCAAGTTTAACTCAACCCATGGGGCGCCCATTTTTCTGCTCTAATTAACTCACAGGCCCAGTGCAGAGGAAAATAACCTTCATGGGAGAAGGGGCATCATGCCCTTCGAGAAGTTTGTGAGGTGGGAGCCACCATCAGGAAAAAAAGAGGACAAAAATCTAGAGGCACTTCCTGTTTCCATGTCAACATGGAGCCTGGAACTGAAAACAATGCCACTGAAAGATACCGTACGTAATCTTTCGTTTCCACGTTGATCTGTTTAATATCTTCAGCACCTTGTCCTTGGGTGATTGAATGGGAAAGGGCATCTCAGGGTGAAAGGAGAGCCTCCAGGGTTGGGAAGTGGCAGCACTGAGTGTCTGGAAAATGTAAAATTATTGCTGTTGTGGGCTGAATTGTGTCCCCCTAAAATTTGTTGACATCCTAAACCCCAATATTTCAGAATGTGACTATATTTGAAGATAGGGTCTTTAAAAAGTAATTAAGGCCTGGCTGGTGTGGCTCAGTGGTTGAGCATTGACCCATGAACCAAGAGGTCCAGTTTGATTCCGAGTCAAAGGCATGTGCCTCAGTTGCAGGCTCAATCCCCAGTTGTGGTTGGGGCATGTGCAGGAGGCAACCAATTGATGTGATTGATGCTTCTCTCTCTCTTTCTCTCCCTCTTTTCCACTCTCTCTAAAAATCAATGGAAAACCCAGCTGACATGGCTCAGTGGTTGAGTCGACCTATGAACTAGGAGGTCGCGGTTCAATTCCATTTAGGGCACATGCCCTGGTTGCAGGGTCTATCCCCAGTGTGTGTGGGGTGTGTGTGTGTGTGTGTGTGCAGGAGAGGCCAGTCCATGATTCTCTCATTGATGTTTCTATCTCTCTCCTTTCCCTTTCCTCTCTGACATCAATAAAATATATATATTTTTTAAAATAAATAAATAAAATAAAAATAAAAATATCATTGGGTGAGGATTAACAAAAGGAACATAAAACAGAAAGGATTTGTGGACATATATTTTAATTGCATAAAAATTTGCTTAAAAAGTAAAATTTAATAAGCTGTTTCAGATGGGAGTGAGACCCTTATGCATAATGCAAGATGAGAATCGTGCTTTTCTCTGAGAGATAGGTGGGGGAATACTGAAGGGCGGGGCGGTGGGAGGAGAGGGTTGGATAGAGGAGCAGAGAAAAAGAGCCAGTCAGACAGAGAGGCCGGGACCAGGTGTGGAAGATTCCGTGCTACTCCATGCTAGGGATGCTGACGGAGGCTTTTATAAAGAATCACTAATGGCCCGGTGCATGAAATTCATGCACGGGGGAGGGGGTGTTCCTCAGCCCAGCCTGCACCCTCTCCAATCTGGAACCCTTCGAAGGATGTCCTACTGCCAGTTTACAGGGATCGAGCCTATATTGGCAGTTGGACATCCCTCTCACAATACGGGACTGCAGGCTCCTAACCGCTCACCTGCCTGCCTGCCTGTCTGATTGCCCCTAACCACTCTGCCTGCTGGCCTGCTCACCCCCAAATGCCCCCCTGAGAGCCTGTTCGTCCCACCTC
>NW_006293232.1:2202552-2221857 GCF_000327345.1 Myotis davidii | reverse complement strand
GGCGGGGAACCTAGGCTTCCTCCATCACTGGAGCAAGCAAGCCTCATGTTCGCTTCAGCTGCATGGCTGCCAGCTACCATTTTGGTTGGCAGTTAATTTGCATATCCTGCTGATTAGCCAATGGGAAGCATAGTGGAGGTATGGTTAATTACCATGTTTGTCTATTATTAGATAGGATGTTCTACAAAATCCCCTTTAATGGGCTGTCACACAAGTACCACAGTGTGGTGGCTTAAACAATAGAAATGTGTTGTTTCACAGACCTGGAGGTTGGAAGTCTGAGACTAAGGTATCATCAGTAGGGTTGGTTCCTTCTGAGGACTTCGAGGAAGGATCTAGTTCATGCTTTTCCCCAGCTTCTAGTAATTTGCTGAACACCTTTGCCGATCCTTAGCTTGCAGAAGCACCCCCTAATCTCTGCTTTCATTTTCACATGACATTCTGGCTGTGTGTGGGTCTGCCTCTTACTTAATGTGTCCTTATAAAAATTTCCCCTTTTTATAAGGTCACCAGTCATATTAGATTAGAGCCCACCCTAATGACCTCATTTTAACCTGACTACCCCTGTAAAGAACCTATCTCCAAATGAGCTCTATTATGAGGTGCTGGGGGTTCGGACTCCAGCATCTTTTCTGGTGCGAGTGGGAGTGGAGACACAATTCAACCCATAACAGCCTTCCTCTTACTCCTCACCGAATCACCTGTTGAGCTGGATTCCCTCAGAACTCCACAGCGAGGACCACATGCACCACAGGTACCATGTGCACAAGCAAGAGCTCAGGGGCTCACAGAAAACTTGAGGAAGAGCTTCTCATGTCCACTGGCCATCCACTCAGGTTTATAGACAACTTTTCAGAACATTCAATTGAAAGCACATGTCAATTTGCAATCTTGCTGCAAGTAGAAGGGCCCCACTAGGCCGATTCAAAAATTTGCTCCTGGTAGGGGCATCTTATGGCAAAAGAGGCTGGTTAGATCCTTATTAGGATAAGATACAAAAGGAGAAGAAAAGGAAGGTTTTTTGGTTAAGCAACTGACTAAACACAAAAACCATTGATGGGTAGGAAGTTGGGTGATTAGATTCCCAGAACAAAGCTTAATCTCATTAAAGTTGACCAGAAAATGAAGGTAAGCACTTTATCATTCCTAGGCCAGATTTAAAATGTTTTTTCTCTTGTAAGGGTTCTAACCTATTTGGCCCCCGTTGACATCTGGGCCGTATTCTAAGGATCTCAGGCTCCAATGGTATCCCTTTCACAGGCACTTCTTCACCTCCTCTGCCTTAGCATCTGCTCTGAGCTCATGTCCTTCATAGTTCTCAGGAGCAGCTCCTTCCCAGCCTTCCTCACACTCCAAGAGATGGGAGTTACCCCATCCTACAAAATTCAGGCTCCTTCGAGGCCCTGTGCACTCCTGCCTCTCTCTTCTCTCACCTCAGTCCATCTCCTTCTGTCTCACTGTCCTTCATCCACACTGGCCACCTTTCTGATCTTCAAACCTGTCAAGTGCTATGTGGGGGTCTTTGCACTTGCTGTTACCTCTGCCTAGAGCAGTGGTTCTCAACCTTCCTAATGCTGCAACCCTTTAATACAGTTCCTCATGTTGTGGTGACCCCCAACCATAGAATTATTTTCGTTGCTACTTCATATCTGTCATTTTGCTACTGTTAGGAATCATAATGTAAATATCTGATATGCAGGATGTATTTTCATTGTTACAAATTGAACATAATTAAAGCACAGTGATTAATCACAAAAACAATATGTAATTATATATGTGTTTTCCGATGGTCTTAGGCGACCCCTGTGAAAGGGTCGTTTGACCCCAACGGGGTCTCGACCCACAGGTTGAGAACCGCTGGCCTAGAGTGTCTTCCACAGAGCTTGCTTCTCACCATTCAGTGCTCAGTTCCAGTGACATCCTCCAGGCTCTTTTCCTATCCAAATAGCCCTCCATTCTTTCATTCTGTTGACTTTCTTCACCCATCATCTGCCTTTATCTTATTCTTTTCTCTTGCCTCCTCCTCTACATCCAAAACTGTAGAGAATTTTTATGAGTTCATTTGAGCCAAACTGACTACAATTGCTGGGAAGCAAAATTTCAACAGATTGAGAAAATGCTCCAGTAAATGGCAGTTTTGCACTTTATTTTATACATTAGAATCAAAAGAAGACATAAGGCGGCTATGTGAAATCCCTCAATTGTAGATTAGGGAGGCAGAAGAAAGCAAAGCAAGAACATCTCTGAGATTAAAAGTAAAATGAATAGACACATATTTCCTTTACATCGGTGGGCATAGGATAGTTACAATGCACATTTACAGCACAAAGAGATGTATGTGGGGTAGCCAGATAACAAGGAGAGGTTCTGAGATCTCATGATCTGGTGGGAGATGGTTCCCTGAAGGATTTGGCAAAAGGGGATTACTCTGACATTGCAAAGGTATGTCATCTGTTAGTGTAGATGCAAAAAAAGACAATAGACAGGTTCAGTTAAGGTAAACACTGACCTTTGTGAAGGAAGACGTCAGGCTAACATGACTACCCAACCATGACTCACCTTTAGTGAGGAAGTTTAATTTCAGACCATCCGATGTCTGAGTTTGTAAGGATCGCCCAGCAGGCCTCCCCTGAGCTCATCAGGTTTAGTATGTGGCCCCTTTTTTTGTCCACATGGGCAAGAAACTTGTCTATTCACTACAGTATCCAGTGTCTGGCACATAAAATGGATGCTCAATAAATTGTTGGTGAATCTTTAATAAACATATGTTAGTGAATGTTGAATAAATATATGGAGAAACTGTGGCTCAGAGTAGTTGCGTACTCTGCATAAGATCACACAGCATTAAGTGGTGGAATGGGGAAACTAGTTTGACTCACTCTTTTCACTATTCCTCCTTGCCTTGTTTATCTCTTCATCCTGTAAGTCCAAGCCTACTTTGGAGGCCTGACCACATAAGTGCTAATTTCCCTCTACCCAGAGGTCACACACTTCTTCTGATGTTGTGGGTCCCTGGACAGCCCGTTGATGCCCAATTTGCTGTGAGCTGGTTGCTCTTCCTGCCAAAGCACAAGATACTCACAGGGCAACCCAACACATCTCTTCTTCCCCACTGTAGAGGCCTTTCGCTCCACCTTCCTGCAACCAACAGTCATTCAACCCCTCCTCTGGGCCCAGCTGTTCTAGGAGCTGCTGTGCCATCCCTGCTTCTCTCAGTTAGGGCTTTCAGTCACGGCATTGCTTCCTCTTATTTCCTCTCAGCTTCTCTGAAACACAAACAAATCAATAGCCTATTCTATCTTTTCTCTTCATTAGCCTCTTCCCTGCAGGGTCTCAGGCCCAGGACTCTGCTCACACCTGCCTGGTCCTGTCCCTGACGCTAGCTAACAACCCATCCCAGCCGAGAACAAGTATGAGCATATCAAAAATTGCAATTTACATTGTTATTACTCCCACTCAGCACAACACCCGAGGCTCAAATCCAAATAGATTTTGAGGCACACGGTTTCCTGTATTATGTTTCCATATAAGGTGCCTGGCTTGATACAGAAACACAAACCCTGTGGCAAAATCTCCCCAACTTTTCTCTGTAAACTCCACCCCAGATATGAAGAAGACAGATTGGACTGGCCTGGCCTTGCCTTTTCTCAGATGTTAGTTCAGGACAAGTCTAAAATTAGCCCCACCCCCTCCTGGTGCTAAAACTCAGCTGGAGCTGGAGCAACAGGGGGCCAGTTACTTTTAGAAACTGGCCCACTGGGGCTTAGAGCTGAGCAACAGAAACAGGTGATGGAAACTGGGCCCAAAACCTGCATGGCAGGAAAGAAGAGCCAGATCAAGTTCAGAAGCTGAGATCAAAATGTCAGATCCAGGGTCCAGGGCTGCATATCCAGACTGATGTCATGGTCATGGGCAGACCAAGGAGAACAAGCACAAAACCAAGCTACGGGTAGCTGACTCGGCAGGAGGAGGTAGGGTGGGAGTTGGGGGTCGGGGGAGGGGGCAAGTAGGGAGGGAAGGAGAGAATGGCTATCAGGTACTCACTGTGTGCCAGTTGCTTTATATAATGGCATCTCATTGAGTCTTGTAGGTTCTCTTATTTTGCCTCTTTTACTGTTAGCTAAATGAAATGTCAGAGATATTCAGTAACTTAGCCAATGTCACACAACCAGTAAATGGAAAGCAGGGATTCAACCGTAGCCTATTTTGTTGTAATGCCTCGCACTTTCCTCTATGCTGCCTTCACCAGTAGCAGGAAGGATCATTTCAGATCCACCCACAGCCCAGGGGGATGGGCCATCAAGTTGCCTCACTGATATTTCTCACCCTGGGTCATACTCCAAGTCCCTGGGGCACTCTGACAGAAATAACAATGCTTGAACATCATCACCACCACCACCCCTCTTTCTAAGTTAACTGTTCTGGGGCAGGGCCTAAGAATAGGTATTTTACAATCTCCCGGGAGCTTCTATTGTGCCGCCTGGGTAAACAAAACTAGGCTCAGTGCTGTGTTGCTGATCAGTTCCCCTGGGACAAGATGGAGAGATGGGAGAAATGGGCCGGTGGTAGATATTTATGCCCCAGTCACTGGGTTCCACACCTGGCAGGCAGGCCACCTGACCTGCAATGCACAGTTTTGCAGCAATTTCTGGTTAAGGGTGGTCTTCTCAAATTCTGAAGTCAGAATTGAAAAACAGCATTAAAACTGAAAGGTTAAATGTTAGACAGACTCCAGAGCAAGGAGCCAGATACAGAAACTAAAACATAAATAGCTAAAATAGAAATTCAATGGATGTTCTTAAGCACAACAAAGATGAAAGAAGGAAAAGTCAATGAATTAGTACATTAGCAGAAATGATCCAAAAGATATTTGCATTAATACCAAAAGGTCTGTGTATTATAATTAGAGTCCCAGGAGGAGAGGAGAGAAAGGATGACACAGAAACATAATCGAATAAATAATGGATGAAAAGTTCATAAATTTGGTAAAAGAGTCCAGACTCCAAAACCTTAATAAACACCAAGAAAGATTCATATAAAAACCAAACAAAATAAAAATACTTAGGCATATCATAATCAAAGTGCTGAAAATCAATGACAAAGAGAAAATCAACAAAACAATGCTGAGAGAAATTAAAGGTGTAAATAAATGGAGAGATTTAACAAGTTAATTGATTGAAAGATTCAGTGTCGTTAAGATAGCAATTGCCAAGTTGATTTATGAATTTAGTACAATCTTAATAATAATTCTATGCTTTTTCATCAAAAGTAGCATGCTGGTTCTAAAATTTCTCTAGAAATGCAAAGAACTTATAATATTGAAGAAGTCTTGAAAAAAGAAGTCAAGATTGTAGACTTATACTACTTGACTTCAAGGTTTACCCTAAACTACAGTAATCAAGACAGTGTGGTACTGATACAAGTCCATCCCCCCCACCCCCACATAATCAACAAACAAATTGATAGAACAGAGTAAAGAACCAAGAAATAGATCCACATTTACACATTTATTTTCAACAAGGATGTCAAAGCAACCCACTGGGAAAGGAAAGTTTTTTCAACAAGTGGTGTTGAAATAACTACTACACCAATTGTCATCAGAAGAATATAAAACAACTAAAACTCTTACGCATTGTTGGTAGGAGGGGGAAATGATATGAGAGCACTGGAAAAAATATTTGTAAATAAATATTGAACTCTGGTTAATAACATTTGGGAGAAATCAATATCTACAACTTACTTTGGAACACAATAACAAAATTAATTAAATGAGTTACTAGGTGGATAGAGGAATAGACAGAGAATCAATATGTGGTAAAGACAATACAGTAAAATGTCAACTGAAGGAACTACGAGGTGGGTATATGCATGTTAATTGTAAACGTTTTTCAACACATCTCTAAGTCTGAAAATTGTATGATAGACTGTTGAGAACAAACATTGGAATAGTTGGCAGATTTCCCATTAGAGTCCTGGCCCTGGGGAAAGATCCTGAAATCTAGCTGATGTGTAAGGGGAACAGAGTGGACAAAGGAGGCTTCCGGGTCCAGAAGAAATTGGCTTTCTTTGCTCTATTCTAACTTTGGCAATGAACCAGGGGGCTGGGGCAAAACACATGCAAGTTCCTCTTGCATTCCGTAAGACCCCCTGGCTCATGCTCTCTGCACTTGCCTTGTCTACCGGATGGTGACTCAACAGATCTGTTCTAGAAATCTGCAACTGGAATGGGGCTGTCTGGCACTATTTACTTTCTACCTACTGAGCGCCGACTGTGTGCTGCTTTGTGTACTAGGCTTTGAGGAGATTATGATGAAGTGCATAAAAATGACTCCTGTCCTTTTATTCATCTTACCACTGATAAAACTCTGCCTCTCTTCTACGTTTCTTGTTATTTACACCCTGACCAGGAGACTTACAAGTTCCTTTTATAAGCCATGTTGACTTTTTTACTTAAAAAATATTTTAATTAATTAATTTTGAGAGAGAGAAAAACATTGATTTGTTGTTCCACTTATTCATTGGTTGATTCTTGTATGTGCTCTGACCAGGGATTGTACCCACAATCTTGGCATATCGGGACAATGCTTCAACCAACTGAGCTACCTGGCCAGGCTGCCATGTTGATATTTCTTAAGTCTCTGAGTTCAAAAAAGCCTTTTTAATATTGGGCCTGAATATCTCTATCTAAAAAGAAAGAGAGTTTTACTTATTTTACTCTCTCTAGAGTGAAGCTTGACACGAGAAGATTCCAAAGCCTCTAAATAGCTTAGCAAGAAATTGAACACATGCCTAGTGACCCAAAGTCCCCTTACAGTCTCCTGAAGTAGGGGTGAGAGGGAAAGGGCACTGGGTAAGCATGCTCAACCTTCTGCCCCACTTCCAACAGAGGTCACACCATTGCTATTCCTTGCCTTAGCACCACAGTCAGAAGTCCTGTCCAAAGATTAGCCCAAGCACATGGCATCAAGGAGAGGTGCTTGGCCTACCGGATAGCTTGACGTGACCTTGAATCCCATGTTACCAATTAAATTGTCCAGCCTCACCTTTAACATACAAAAGAGAAAATTCCTTACTTAAACGCCCCCTTTCCCAAGTCTTCTTGGTGGAATGTGAGCATGTTTTGAGCTGATATGTTAATGTGACAATTTGGTTGAGTGACACCACATTCAGTAAAAAGAAAATAGAAATTCGCTGCCTTCATTAGAAAGGCCATTGCACTTTCTGAAAAGTGACTCATCCTTTTGCTTAACTGAATACCTTCCCCTCTACCAAGTCCAAACTGTCACTTATTTGTCACCTTTGTATGCTTCCACCAGCTTTGGAAACTTTTTAGCAAGGTGACTATTTCCAGCTTCTTTAAGAAAAACGTTTTTTAAAAATTGATTTCAGAGAGGAAAGGAGAGGAAGAGATAGAAATATCAGTGGTGAGGGAGAATCATTGATCGGCTGCTTCATGCACACCCCACACTGGGAATCGAGCCCGCAACCCAGGCATGTGCCCTGACTGGGAACGGAGCTGTGACCTCCTGGTTCATCGATTGATGCTCAACCACTGAGCGGCGCTGACTGGGCTATTTCCAGCTTCTTACCGCCCCTCATCCTGACTGAAATATATTTGCTTCTTTTCTATACCCTCCTTCCTGCAAAATTTTTACCCCTCAGGAATTTAAATACCTGTCTTCCTTCCTGAGGAGCTGTTTTCCAGACAGGGGGATTCTTGGGAGACAATGATATGGTGCAGGGAAATAGTGTTTGTTTTTTCTGTCCCTGGTGCTGGGCAAGGTGATTGGTGCTTTAGGACTCGCTGAAGCTCTTTGAAAACAGGGCTAGTCAGATTCCAGAGATTTACCTTCTGGAGTGTGAGCATGTCTGGGCAGCGGCTGCATAATTTGGATGGAGTCATCACCGATGAGGCAGAGTTGGCTCAGCCAGGGAGCACTCGTTGCTCTTTTCAACTCCAGGGCACCGGGGATGAAGTCACCTTTCTTCTTTTGAAACCAACAGATTCGTCCTGTGAGTCCCTGTCACTTCTGTGAGGACTTGTTTTTTCTGCTGCCGGTCGCCAGGACCTTCTCTCAGGTAAGCAAGCTCTGATTTCGTGGGTTTTCACCCAAGAAAGCTTTATTTTCGGGGCATCTCTGGGTAAAGGTGGAGTCAAGTCCAGGGACTTGGGATTGGGTGAGGAGGCCAGTGGGTTCCCAGCCATCTGGTATCACCTGGGGGGGCCAGCGGGCTCTGAGCTGGATGAGGAGCACCCCACGCAGCTGGGCACGAAAGTAGGGGTGCTCACCGTGGGCAGGGAACTCTAATCCGAGCTCGGTTTCGGTGCCTGTGCTGAGAGTTGTGTAACAGGCACATGGGGAAGCGCCTACAGGTGGTTTGCTTGGGGTTGGGACTCTCCTGCCCACTTCGCCTTCCTAAGGGCTGGCTTTGCGTTTGGGTAGAACTCCTGTAGGATCTCATGACAAAAGCTGATGCGCAGGAAGGCAGCAACTCTCCCAAGAGCCTTTATTTGCTCACTCACCGAGGTGAATGCTCCATCTTCCTCAGAGAGGAGGAGACAAAGGGGCCGGCTTCCTGCCCTGACATGCAGGCACCTGTGTAAACAATGGCTGTCCTGCTTGGGGGGGCGGGGGGAGGGAGGGTGCGCAGAAGTGTGCAAACACATCTTTGCGCCTGTCTTGGCTTCTAAGAAAATGAGCATGAGTTTTGGGGTATGTGTGTGTGTGTGTGTGTGTGTGTGTGTGTGTGCAGGCAGACCTGTGACCTGAGGAACCACTGAAGTCTCCCCGCAGCACTTTCAATGGGTTACATGAGTCACTGTCCCTGATTGAATCACACATCTCTTATTAGCTTTGGAGGCTCAATAAAGGCATCTCGGTTATGATGGAGGCGCCTACAGGGTGATAAATGGCGTTTGGAGAGAGTTGAACCACCGTGAAGTGAAAACATTGAGACTTGCAAAAGCCTTTTATTACCTGACACACAACCCTACTACACATAGTATTTGATATGTTCCTTTTTAAATATATGTATATATACACACATATATTGATATATTGATTTTAGAGAGGAAGGGAGAGGGATAGAGTTAGAAACATCAATTGTGAGAGAGAATCATCAACATGCTGCTTCCTGCATGCCCCCCACTGGGGACTGAGCCTGCAACCCGGGCATGTGGCCTGACCAGGAATCGAACCATGACCTCCTGGTTATAAGTTGATGCTCACCCATTGAGCCACACTGGCTGGTGGTATGTTCATTTTTAACCTCTGAAGGGAGCAAGAATCTCATTAGATAAGATAAGGATGTTTTGTTATAAATGCAATTGCATATTGGCTGCCAGCACCTGCTGACACGTTTACCTCTCCCTTGGCGCATCCAGAGTTTATCCTTACCTGAAATCTGCTCCCCCTTTTGTGTCCCTGGCTCCGTAAAAAGCATCTGGTTGTCCATAACAGATTTCTGGACTTCACCCTTGACCTCTCCTTTGTCCTCACACTCCCACATCCAGTTTGACAACACATCCAACAGATTCTGCCTCCATATAATCTCTCAAATTCTTGCATTCTTTCAGTTCCATGGCTCTTTTCCTAGTTTAACAAGCCCTTATCATCTTCTTCCAGGATTATAGAAACCTCCCACACAGGCTTCCTCTCTTTAGCCTTGCCATCCTGGTGCGGCCAGATGATTCTACAGTGAGTGATCAGCACCCACACAAACCAATCATCCTCTAGCCTGTGACTGTCTTCTTAATATCCCTCAAAAGTTTTCACATCGCTCCACTCCACTACCACCACCTTGGTCCAACCTGCTAATGCTCTTTGCCTTAGTCATTGCAATAACCTTCCAGCTGACCTCCCTGATACCAGGCTCACTTCCTTCCTGACGCATTTTAAACTTCTTATCTTCCCAAGCTTTTAAAGGACATTTTTTTAAACAAGAGCAGAACTTGAAACACCTGTTCCCCTCTTGGGGTTTAGAAACAGCATTTTTATGACTCTTGTAGATCCTTCAAGGAGGGAGGCAGAGAGAACGGGGGTAGGTGGGGGTGGGTGCATAAAGCTCGGGCCTTGGAGCCATGCGGGTCTGCATTTGAATCCCAGCTCCTCCACTTCTATGTAGCCTTGACCAGACTGCTGACCCTTCCGGAGACACGTTTTCCTGACCTGGGAAGTGGAAGTAATAATGCCTACTTCACTGGACGAACATAAGGGTTCAATTAGAACATTTAGGGAAGGCTCTGAAACATAGCAATTAAGAATTTTTACTTCCTTCCCTGTTAAGGCTTATAATCTCTAACCATCATATATCTTGTGAGCATTCGTGTGTATGTACATGTATAATGACCTGTTTTCGACACGGTAGGAAGGAGGAGTGGCAAAGAAACACATGAGAACTCTCTTAAGGAATTTGCTATTTACTCAGGGAAGCAAAGGAGATATAAATAGTATAAAAACATCTATAACACAAGCATTCTGCAATTGTCATGTGCACAGCAGCAGTCAAGTAGATAAGCAGGGAGGGCTTGCATACACAGATCAGATCTGTGAACACCTGCAGGCAGAGGGTGAGTAGATCTATATCAAGGAATTTTTAGATTTAGGGTTTTTGAGGACTTAAAATTCATTGGTCTCTCTGATGATGAAATAAAACTTCCCAGAAAGCGTTATACTTACAAGTGATTTAAGGATTATATGGATTAGTGTTTACGTGACTTGACTCATTCATTCATTCACCAAGTGCTTATTGAGTGCCTACTCTGTACCAGGTCCTATGTTACACAATTTACTTGCTACTCTTCCATGGGACATGGATGATAGCTCTCCTCCTCTTGAATTAGGGCTAGCTTTAGGGACTTGTTTGACCAATGGAATAAGAAGAAAGTGACATCTGGGGACTCCCATGGCTAGGTTCTAAGAAGCTTTGCTGCTTCCTCTTGGGTTGTCTTGGCTCACTCATTCTGGGCCGGGAGCCAGCCACCATATAAATTCATGTGCTAGCACCCTGGCTGTCTGGGGGTGGGGGGCAGGGAGAGAAGAGAAAAACCCTGATTTGCAGTGTTTGTTCGTTTTCATGGTAAAAATACTCCCTTCCACTATGGCCAATTTCCAGCTACCAAAGCGACAGCACTGAATGCAGGGTTGGAAAGAAACACACAGAATCGGCTCTGACATGTTGGTACAAGCCAGCCCCAGTGCACGACCACTAATTACCCTGAGACCACCATGCTGTGAGGAACCCCATGCTAGCTGGGTGAGGAGGCTCCATGCAGACAAGCCCAGGCTGCCCCAGGCTTTCCAGCCACTCAAATTTAGGCTCCAGGGAGGAAGGCTTCCAATGACTCCAGACGCAGCCACTAACCTCAACTGTGTGAGAGCCCCCGAGTGAGACCAGCTCAGCTCAGCCCAGGCAGCCCACAGAACCCTGGGAGATAACCATGTGCAATGTGTGCCATCGTTTGCAGGTAGTTCATTTCACAGCAATAGATAACTGGAAGGAAGTGGTAGTCTTGCTTAGAAGCAAGCCTCGATCAAGCACCCAGGGTGTGTGCAGGAGTAGAGGAATCTGTCCAGAAAGTCCTTTGTCCTTGAATATTCTCAGGTCTTCCAGGGGTGGGCAAACTTTTTGACTCGAGGGCCACAATGGGTTCTTAAACTGGACCGGAGGGCCGGAACAAAAGCATGGATGGAGTGTTTGTGTGAACTAATATAAATTCAAAGTAAACATCATTACATAAAAGGGTATGGTCTTTTTTTTTTTTTTTAGTTTTATTCATTTCAAATAGGCCGGATCTGGCCCGCAGGCCGTAGTTTGCCCACGGCTGTCTTAGACACCAAGGAAGGAAATGTTTTAGTTTTAAAAATGTGAGAAAGAGGCTCGATTACTTTACTAACTGGCTTTATCCTTATAACTAAATCAGTGGAGGGGAAAAAATACACACACACACACACACACACTTTTCTCTTATCATCTGCCTCCATCACTTACCCACCTAACTATTCATGCTAAGCTCTGCAGGAAGATCTCCTTTACCTGCCCTTCCAATGCTGCTCCATCCTCCACATGGAATTCGTTGGGGGAAGTGGGCAGAGCAGAAAAAATATGACGTCAAACGCCCAGAGCCCTGTGGTCTGGTGGAAAGCTACTGAGACTCCTGTAAAAGAGCAGCAAACAGGAGAATTTAAAATAAGCTTCAGGGAAGACGCATGGAATAGTGGTTAGAGCCTGAATTTAGAAATCAGATGACTTGGGTTGCAATCTGGATTCTGACATTTTCCAGTTGGCTGACCTTGGAAAGTATCTAGACATTTCTCGTCTCAATTTCTTCAACTTCAAAATCTGGATAAGAATGCCATCTCACAAACTTCTCATGGAGATTTAAATGAGATGATATTTGTGAGTGCTTAGCATAGTGTCTATCACACCGTGCTGACTGAATAGCAGTCACCAGTAGTATTAGTGATGGTGTTGGTGTCTCACTGATGGCACTGTTGCCACAAATTCCAAAGCCACGGGCTCCCTGGCAAGCCTAGAGCTCCAATCAGTCACACGATAGGTGCCCAAGATGTGTTCAATAATTGTTCAAATTAAACCAAATATCTATATGTGAATATTTATTCTACTGCTATTTTTTCTCTTGTCCTCCAAACATATATTCAAATGCTTAAAAAGCATGATTATGCATTATTTTCCCTATATCTTTTTTTGTGGCTTAATTAATTAATTTTAATTATCTTTATTATTGAAAGTATTACAGATGTCTCCTTTTTCCCCCATTGGTCCCCTCCACCCTGCACCTGCCCCCCAAGGCCTTCACCGCACTATTGCCTGTGTCCATGGGTTATGCATAAAGGCATATAAATATAAATTCTCTGGTTAATCTCTCCCTGTACCACCACTCCCTCTCCCTTCCCTCACTTTCCCTCTGAGATTTATCAGTCTGTTCCCTGCTTCTGTGCCTCTGGATATATTTTGTTCATTAGATTCCACATATGACTGAGATCATATGATACTTGTCTTTCTCTGACTGGCTTATTTTGCTTAGCATAATACTCACCAGGTCCCTCCATGCTGTAAATCCCCTATATCTTAAACAATATGAACTGAGACCATATTTTCCAATTTCTTATAAGTCCTCTTCTTACCTTCTACTGTGTAACAGGTAGTTGAGTAGTTTAGTGCTCAAAACATATTAACTATTATTATTATTTTTTACATTCTATTTAAGGAGAAATTAAAGTTGGGTGACTTGTACCCAAGAAGGTCCAGAAATGTCAGGTTCTCCTGTTTACACATGCCATCACTTTGGTAGGGTAGTGAAGGTGAAGGGTAACAGAATTCTTGAGAGAAAAATGTGTTAAGTTCTCCTACTTTATTTATATTTTGTGAATAAGAGTTACTGAAACTTCAATCTATGAACTGACATTAGGTACACTTGTCTCATTAAATTTGTGGTTGGTCTAGTCATATGGATATTTTAAACAAAGAATAATGCGAACTTTCTGACTATTAAAGAAAAACTGATTCATGCATTTTTAAAAATACTTTTATTACAAAATATGAATAGATTCACGAGTGTGTGTCTGCTTCACCCAGCCTCTCCCAGTGTTTACATTTTGCATAACTATAGTACACTATCAAAACCAGGTCATGGACATTGGTGCAATCACAGACCTTATTTGGATATAATCAGTTATACATGTACTCATTTGTGTGTGTCTATGTGTGTAATTGAATGCAATTTTTATCATGTTAACTTCATTAAACTATCCCCACAGTCAAGATTCTAAATTATATGAATACCACAAAGATCTCTTTACTATCCTTTTGTATCCACTCCCTTCCTTAACCCTTTGAAGTCATTCATCTGTTGTCCATCTATATAATTTTATTTCATGAATGTTCATAAGTGGAGTCATACAGTATTTACACGCATGAGATCTACTTTTTTCTCAGCCTAATTTTCTGAGATCCACCCAAGTATGTATCAATAGTTGGTTCTTTTTTATTGCTGAGTAGTATTCCACAGGCATGGCTATACTACAGTTTAGTTATTCGCCCATTTACCCACTAGAGAAGAGGGGCTATCACAAATAAAGCTGCTTGAGCATGTATTTGTATGCAAATTTCTTCAGGAACATAAATTGTCATTTCTCTGGGATAAATGCCCAAGAGTTTTAAAAGGAAGTGCCAAACTGTTTTTCCAGAGTGGCCATTACCTTTTGCAATACATGAGTGACAGACTTTCTCTGCATCCTTGTCACAGTTTGATGTCATCACTATTTTTTTTATTTAGCCATTCTGATAGCTGGATGGTGATACCTTGTGATTTTTAATTTGAATTTCCCTAAAGGTTTCTGGTATTGGTCATCTTTTCACATATTTATTCACCCTCTATATATCTTCTTCAGTGAAATGTTTGTTAATGTATTTTGCCCATTTTCTGGTTGGTTAGTTTGCTTTTTACTGTTGAGTTTTGCTAGTTCTTTATATATTCTAGATACACATCCTTTTTCAGATGTGTAGTATACAAATATTTTCTCCCACTCTGTAAATTTTTACTTCATCCTCTAATAGGATCTTTCACAGAGCAAAAGTTTTAAATTTTGATAAAGTCCAATTTATCAGTTTTCCCTTTTATGGACTCTTCTTTTATTTTTTTTCTAAGAACTCTATGGTTTTACATTTAAATCTGTAATCCATTTTGAGATCATTTTTATATGAAGAGTCAGGTTTAGGTTGAAGTTCATTTTCTTGCCTTTGTATGTCCAATGGCTCTAGCACTGTTTGATAAAAAGGCTAGCTCTTCTTCATTGAATTGGTTTTGAACCTCTGTCAAAAATAAATTGAGTATATTTATATGACTCTACCTCTGGGCTTTCCACTCTATTCCATTAACCCATGTGCCTCTCCCTCTGATAATGCCATACCATCTAGATTACTCTACATGCTATATAGATGCCACATAATAAAATATACAGCAGGCAGCGTGATTCTTCCCATTTTGGTGTTCTTTCTCAAAATTGCTTTGGCTACCCTCAGGCCTTCCACTGTCTATATAAATGTTATAAAATGCTTGTCTTTGCCTACAAAAACCTTGCTGGGATTTAGATAGGAATTCTGTTAAACATGTAGTTTAATTTGAAGAGATGACATCTTTGCTATGTAGCGTCTTCTAGTCCTCAAATATGAGAAATTTCTGCCATTATTCATGTTTGCTTGGTTTCTTTCCTCAGCATTTTGGGATGTTCAGCATGAAGGTCCTGAACATATTTTGTTAGACTTATAGTTAAGTATTTTATTTGGAACAATTGAAAATGGTATTGCATTGTTACATTTCATTTTTCATGTATAAATTTAGTATATAAAAATACAATTATTTTTTCTATTATTTACTGCCCAGCTTTGTTGAGGCCTGATTGAAAAATAAGCATTGTTTATATTTAAAGTGTACAGCATGCTGCTTGATATAATATGCATTATAAAGTGATTATCATAATCAAGTTCATTAATATATTCATCAGCTCACATAATTACTATGTGTATGTGTATTTGTGTGCTGAGATCATTTGAGAAAGCTTACTGAAGATCTTACTCTTAGCAAATTTCAAGTATATAATACATTATGATTAACTGTAGACACAGGCTATACCTTAGGTCTCTAGAATTTATTCACCTTGTAGCTAAAAGTCTGTACCTTTTGACCTATATCTCCTGGAAATAGAATTAATGATTTGTTTATTGATAGTAAATCCTGTAGTTGTGCTGAATTCATCTATTAGTTCTAGTTTTCTTGTAGATTCATTGGAATTTTCTATATAGACCATCCTATCATGTGAATTTAGAGATAATTTTAATTTTCACTTTCCAATCTGTTTGACTTTAATTTCTTTTTCTTGCCTTATTTTGCTGGCTAGAATTTTCAAAACTATGTTGAGGTAGAGTGGTGAGAACACACACCCTTGTCTTGTTCCTAGTCTTAGAGGAAAAGTATTCTGTCTTTTATCATTAAATAAGGTGTTAACTGTAGATTTTTTGTAGACATTCTCAATCAAGTTGAGTAAGTTTCTATACTTACTTTGTTGAAAATTTTTGTCATGAATGAGTATTGGATTTTGTTCAATGTTTTTTTTCCTGCAAGAATTGATATGATCATATTATTTTTCACCTCTAGAATTGAATGATTTTTAAATATTGAACAAGCTTTGCATATCTAGAATAAATTCCACTTGGTCATGATATATTATAGATGGTTTATAAAGAACTACTGGATTCAATTTATTGATATTTTATTGGGAATGTTTGTATCTCAGTTCATGAGAGTTATTGATTTGTAGTTCTCCCTTTTTGTATTGTCTTTGATTTTTGATATCAAGGAAATACTGGCCTCATAAAATGAGATACAAAGTGATTTCCTCTCATCTATATTTTGGAAGAGCTGGTGTAAAATTGGTGTTAATTCTTCTTTAAATACTTGGTAAAATTTCCAGTGAAATCATTTGGATCAAGAGATTTCTTTTTCAGGAACTTTCAAATTATAAATTCAAACTTTTTAATAATTGTAGACTATTCAGATTATCTATTTCATCTTGGTTGAGTTTTCATTCTTTATGGTTTCAAGGCATTAAGCTATTTTTTGAAGTTGTTGAATTTAATATGATAAAGCTGTCCATAGATTTTGTTATTATCCTTTTAATGGCTACAGGATCTGTGGCAATACCTCCAGTTTCATTCCTGATGTTGGTAATTTATGTTTTCTTTCATTTTATCCTTATCAATCTAGCGAGAGTTTTATTGATCTTACTGATTTCTTTTCCTGCAACAACCAGCTGTTTGTTTTACTGATTTTCTCTATTGTGTTCCTGTTTTCAGTTTTTATTTATTTCTACTGTTATGTTTTTTATTTCCTTCCTATCTAGGGAGGTTTTTTTTTAAAAAAAATTATTTTTTCTATTGTCTAAATTTACATTTTTCATTTGGTCCTTTTTCATAACTTTTTTTACTGAAATATTATATTTTTACATTAGTTTCAGGAGGATCCATAATTGTTTACTGAAGCCCCTTTATAATGGCGGCTTTAACATCCTTGTCAAGTAATTCCAGTCTCTGATTTATATCTCAGTATGGCATTGGTTGTCTTCTCTCGTTCAACTTGTATTTTTCCTGGTTCTTGGTACGTTGAGTGATTTCCAAATATACTTTGGGAAATTTTGATATTATGATAGAAGATGCTTGATCCTATTTAAACATTTTTTATTTTTGTAGGTAGTCACCCTATTTAGACTTAGAGTGTAGGTTCTTGCCTACTTTTGTAAGCTCTAGTTCTAATGACAATTTGTTGTCAGAGTTCTTACAGTAGTAACATGGGTTTCTATTTGGGCTCCTGCATTATTCCTGCAAGTGCCTCTGGGCTGCTTGGTGGGTGTGGGGCAGGTGATGGATCCCACTCAGGCTCTATGATGCTGTCTCAGGTGTGGGACAGAGGCCCCTACTGATGCTGTGAAGATGTGGCCCACTGCTATTCTGGGTGTAGGGTGGGGATCCTGCTGCAGGGCAGGGAATGAGTTAGCTCTACTCAATTGCAGCTCTAGGAGATCAGTCTCTTGGTCCTGTCACTGCCTCCCTGGAGGTCAGGGATGTATCTTCCCACTAGGTCTCTGCTGGGTGCGTCCTTTCCCTGTCCTTTGGTCACAGAGAGAAGGCTTTTCTTGTCTTTTTTATTTTTTATTTTTATGCCTGTTGTTTTGGGTTGTAGGCCTCCCTTGTGCCCAGTATGGGATATATGGTAGATGAGAAGAAAACCTGGGAAAATCACCAATGGTTTCTTGAGTTCTGAGGTCCATAGCCAGTCAGCCTTCTGTTTTCCATCTTCTAGGCTCCTTTTATTATAGTCTGTTGAGTTATTTCCAGGGTATTTAGTTAAATTTAGAGGAGACGAGTGAAGAGAAAAGAGTCTATAATATCTTGTCCCTTATCAAACTTTTAAAATTAAAAGATGAGACTAGCCAGAAAAAAAATTTGGGGTGAGTGAGAGAAGAAAAATGTAGGAAAGGAAGTTTAGCCATACTAGATATTCGAGCTGCTCCAATATACAATAATTAAAATATTGTTGTAACATTAGAGACATCAATGGAGGAGCATAAAGAATCCAGAAATAGAGCCAACAAGCATGGCAATGTAGCATTTAAACCTAGTGGTATTGGGAGAAGACTGCCACTTGGAAAGGAAAATTAAGCTGGATCCCTATCTCTAATAAATCCCAGATTGATAAAAAATATTAATATCTCTATATATAAAAGGCTAAGACATTTGTTTGATTGTCTGACCGACCAACAGACTGACCAACTGATGGCCGGCTGGTACATATGACGCTCACTGGCAATTTAAAAATAAACGTTGACTCATGCACGCACACATGCACGATACATATAAAACTCTCGCTGGCACTAATCGCACTCAACGCCATAATGTCTGAAGACCAACTATTGCACAATGTACCTCTGAAGCCAAAAGAAAGCGATGTCGTTGACAGAATATTGTTTATTTATTAATCAATTTATATATTATTTTCATATATATTTTACTAATTCTCTTTCATCTCTGACACTTTTATTATAGAGAAAGGGCAAATAGCAATATTAAAATATTTTATATTTTAATTTTATAATACTATATTTATATACTATTTTGACATGTGATTTTTTTGCAGTAATGTAATTACTGCAGGAATCTTTCTTCTAATTAATTTCCTCTCAATGTGCATGAATCCGTGCACCAGGCCACTGGTGATACAATAAAAATAATTTTAAATCGGTAAATTATTTAATAGTCTTAAAATAGAAAAGACCTTCTCAGACATGACACCAAACTCAGAAACTATACAGGAAAAAGACTGATACATATAATTACATGAAATATTGATGAAAACAGTATAAGTGAAATAAAATACAATGACATATGGAAAAAATCATTCACATAGTGTACATAACATAGCAAAATATGTTTTCTTAAGCTTTAAGTAGTACATTCAACAAGAAAAATAAATTGAGTAGAAATGGGCCAAGCACATGAATAGCCTGTTCAGAAGAAAAGGAATACAAATGGCCTATAAACCTAACAAAAGAAAATGGACTTCCAAATATAGAAGCACAAATTAAAAGTGAGAAAACTTTTTTATTTAAAAAATTACAATAATAACAAATATGCATTGTAAAAGAACACACATAAAGGGTATGATATTAAATATTTCCTTCAAAGCCTTCTCATACTCCCAAGCTTGAAACTGCTCCTCTTTCTCTAGCT
>NW_006293232.1:2192110-2202507 GCF_000327345.1 Myotis davidii | reverse complement strand
CTTTCCCTAGCTGTATTAAACGTTTGCTTTTCCTTCCAGCCCCTCCTCTCTGTGATGAGAAGTGTGTGTGTGTATAGTATGCAATTTTTCTGCTAGAAATCCAAGCCTATAATAAGGGCATATTCTGTATATCAGTTGTAGATCACTTTTGCAATTTCTGTTGCGGTTGCCCTCTAGGATTGCTTGGGGAGCTTCTAAGAAATGCAGATGGCCGGGCCCTGCCCTAGAGATTCTGATCGGTGTCTGGGAGCGGGCCTGGGCACCGGCATGCTTTGAAAGTGCCCAGGTGGCCCTAATGTGCAGTCAAGCCGAGAACCACGGCTGTAGGTGATGTGAGGCTTCAAAGAGTCCCCAGAAGGCCACTGCGATGAGGTCTTTTCAGAATAATTACTTAGGAATGCAACCCAAAGTGATCCATCACTCCTCTGCCGGGCTCAATGTTGGCATGGGCCTGCATGTAAACACAGTCCGGAGGGGAGAGGTGGAAAAGACCTCTGCTCAAAAGTGTGTGAAAGCTTCCATCTCTGTGGTAGGCCTTGGTGTTGAGAGGCAAGGCTCCCTCAGAACATACGGGATTCTTATAATCTGGTCATGACCACAAGAGATACAGGAATCTCTTGGAAAACCAGAAACAGCAAAACAGCTGTTCCTCCGGAGCCCACACTGTGGTTGGTTCTGAAAGGTTCCAACTGAGCTCCGGGAACCAGCGCTATTTAAAGACCTTCCCACAGGAGGCTTTCTAAGGTCTTTCATCTGGAGGCCTGCTCTGTTCAAATGAAGTGGCTTTTGGAAGGCTGGTCTGGAAAACAGATTGAAGAGGAACCTGAAGAAGGCTGAGGATGGACTGGAAGCCAGTATTATTACTGCTCGTCCTGCTCGTTGTGTCTTCTTCCCATGCTTCTCCCCATCAGCTGCCTCTGTACTCCTGACTGGGGGCCTGATTGGCCCAGATGGTCCACAGGGTCTGTCCCTGGTTGGGTGGGAGTTTCCATGTCAGGTGACTATGTCAGTGGATGGAATGGTACAGAGAGTCATGCTCCCACTCTTGGTCAGCTGGGCCAGACCAAGGCAATTCCCCTTAGAATGGGAGAGTGGATAGTACATCCACCATGATTAATCTGTCCAGTGAACCACCAAGTCAGCCCTCTGGGAATGTTTAATTGGAGGATGGTTCTCAATGGGTATGAAACTGCCTAAATTCAAGGAAAGATCCTAAGGGGAAACCTATCAGGAATGCATAGATGGATGGCCCTTGCACTGTGAACATCTCCAGAGGTCGTTTCTGGCTCCATGAATTTGGACTTTCAAAAGGTGTCAACAGCCTAGGACAGTGATGGCGAACCTTTTGAGCTCGGCATGTCAGCATTTTGAAAAACCCCAACTTAACTCTGGTGCCGTGTCACATATAGAAGCTTTTTGATATTTGCAATCATAGTAAAACAAAGACTTATATTTTTGATATTTATTTTATATATTTAAATGCCATTTAACAAAGAAAAATCAACCAAAAAAATGAGTTCACGTGTCACCTCTGACCCGCGTGTCATAGGTGCACCATCACTGGGCTAGGAGGTCAGGAGAATGGAATTCATTTTCTCTTGGGATTTGATCTGTGCTAAGTGGCTAATGAGCACTTGAGGTGTGGCTACTATAAAATGCCATGTGCTGTGAGTGAAAATACACACCGGATTTTAAAGCATTGATGTGAAAAAAATCTAATATTCTCATTACTCATTTTTATATTGAGTATATGTCAAAATACTATTTTGGATATAGCGGTTTAAATAACATAGATTATTAAAATTACTTTCACCTGTATTACTTTTTTTAAATGTGGCTATTTTAAAATGATTCATGTTGCTCATATTATCTTTCTGGTGGGCAGCTGGGTTAGATGGTGGCTGATATTCCCCCTGCACAGGTGTGGCTGTAAGATCTGAGTGTGAACAACAGCCCTTTGCTGAGGGACCCACGTCAATATCCTATTCTTGGTTCATAATCAGAGCCGTGGCCGTTTATCTCATTCTGGCTCTTTGTCTCTTTGCCTCATAGGCTGCAGCCCAGCTCCTTGTCTCAGATAGAACCACTTAATCCTCTCCTGTGGGTTCCCAACATTCCACACGCAGGCAGCTTGTTCTCGGCTCTGCCCCAGCAAGTCCTTACAGGAGTTTCCTCTGCTTCTTCGCCTCTGTTATTCTGCCCGCCTAGTTTCCCCCCTCCCTTTCTAGCACTGGCATGTTGCACATTGTTGGTGTTTGTACTCTTACCCACTTTGCACAGGCCCTTTTCTGGGGCAGTGCGTTCTAGCCCGCAGCTTTCCTTCGGGGACAAATGGCTGCTTTCCAATGCCTGGTCGCAGTTCATCCTGTTTCCCCATGGAATGAAGTTTACAGATGGGACTCTCACTTCCAGAAGTGTATCTACTTTAAGAGTTAATAATGACGATCATATAAACAATGGCTATTGCCATTTATTGAGTTGTATCGCTGGCGAGGGTCTATACTAGGTATATTACATATCTTTGCATTTAATCCTTAAACAAACCCTCAAAAAGGTATATTGTGATCCCCTATTACAGATAGGCTCAACATTATATGCCTTGCTCACAGATCACTGCAAAGAAATGGTGGACCTGGGATGGAAATCTAGATCTGTTCCCGAAGTCCTTGCTCTTCCCCACCACATTTATACTGCCTCCCACATGCTATGTCACCTCCCAAGTTGAGCAACTCCAAGTTGCAATTCAAGCTGCGTAGCAGGTGATATCTATAAGCAAATTTACTGAATGATAACAGTGCTATGCATTGTGCACTGTTTTGATGATTCTCCAGTTGCATTTGATATTCATAAAACTCTGGTAAGGATGGAATAAATGATTTTATGAGCCCTGTTTTACCCACTAGAAAAACTGAGCTGCAGAGAGATAAAGTGATTTGTCCAAGGTCATAAGTTAAGAAATGACCCCAAGCCAAGTAAGAACCCAGTTTTTATTTTTTATATATAAGGCCCGGTGCATGAAATTCATGCACAGGAGGGCTGGTGCCTGCCTGATTGCCCCTACCTGGTTGTCCCCCTGCTGGTCTGATCACCCCTAATTTGCTCCCCTACTGGCCTAATTGCCCCTAACCGCCTCTGTCTCACCCCTGGCCTAAGCTGCAGTCTGTCCTCCCTCTGCAGGAGGCAACCTCGCCAATCAGGTAAAGGCACTGCCCCCATCACCCTGGTGCTGCTGCTGCCACTGCCGGCTACCCCACCATGGCTGCCTGAGCTGCAGCCCATCCCTCCTGCGTGGCGCTGCCTGCCTCTCCCACGGGGCACCGGCCTTAGGCCCTCGCAGCCACTATGGCTTTGTCCAGATGGACATCCAGAAGACATCCACTCTAATTAGCATATTACCTTTTTATTAGTATTATATTATATATATTTCTTTTTCTTTGCTCTTCCATTCTTCCATGTATAGTTGTGCTATTTGGATAGCAGAATATGGCCACATACATTTTATTATGATTGCTGATTTAACCCTGAGTTATGTGAAGAGTTTGCAGGTATAAACTCATTTCAGTTTCTTAGCTGTAGGTAGGTCAGTCTCATTCATTCAGTAAGCGTTGCCTGACCCCAGGCCTGGCCAGTCATTTTGTGGGAAGGGAAGGGTGGATAAGATATGACTTTGTCCTGAGGACAAAGACACCTTCCAATGGATATGACAATCACTTTGTAAAGAGAATATTCCTCTCCAGTGGAAAAGGGGTGTCTTAATGGAATACAAAAACTTCTGAGAAGCACAAAGGAAGAAGGAAATAACTGGGTCTGGAAAAGTTTCATGGTGGAGGTGACTTCTGAGCTTGGTCTCAGTGGACTAATGGAAATGCAAAGCCTGCGTCACTGAGAATTCTGCAAAGAACCTCGTAATTTTATAACTTCATTAGGTTTCCTACAAATAGGCTTGTTGCCACGGCATCTTAGGGAATAGTAGCATAAATTATTTACTGGAATACTTAAAATATTAACATCAATAAATCCCATGGTAGCTTCACAAATACTCTGACCAGTTGGATAAGCCAGTCCTATATAACAAAAGCCTAATATGCTAAGTTAGTCCAGTTGTCCATTCAACCAAGGCCGCTCAACTGCTCGCTATGACATGCACTGACCACCAGGGAGCAGATGCTTCAACCAGTACGTTAGCTTGCTGGTGGGGTCCGGGCGATTGGGACTGAGTGAGATGGGCCAGACATACCCTGGAACCCTCCCTAATCCCTCCCTGGCTCTGACTGTGCACCAGTGGGGTCCCTCGGCCTGGCCTGTGCCCTCTCACAATTCGGGACTCCTTGGGGGTTGTCGGAGAGCTGGTTTCAGCCCGATCCCACAGGCCAGGCTGAGGGATCCCACTGGTTCACGAATTCATGCACCTGGCCTCTAGTTTGAAATAATAGTTTTCAAGTTACTCAAACATTCCAATTCTACAAAGCTGCTAAGAATTCTTTAAAACACATCAGAAGGCCAGAATAATCATGTCAACTTTCTAAACATCAGCCATTTCAGACAGGGTAAGACTCTATGCCTCTAGCATCTCCTGTCCTTTTATTGACATAAAGAGGTCTTTTCTTTCACAGTGGATTCTTAGGGTGTTCTACTCTTCTCTTCCAACCAAGCTTAAGAGTTTCCTATTGTTAAGTGCCACTGAATTGTACCACTTGAATACTAAGAGCCCAGATGAGTATTGTGAAATGGTTGGACTATTTGGAGCTGGAAGGAAAAGAGCCTTCCAAGTTTAGACATTGAAATTCATAAGAGCCAAACCCTTGGGGCAGCCCTAGAAGAGACTGCTCTCTAGCCTGCTGTGGTCCACCGGTGATTGGGTTTTTCTGCTAGCTGAAGCCAGGCTTGACCTCCCACAATGGATCAAATGTGTGTCTCTTTCAAAATCTCTAAGTTGAACTCCTAACTCCTAATGTGATGGTACTAGGAGGTGGGGCCTTTGGCAGGTAATTAGGTCATGAAAGGGATCAGTGCCCTTTTAAAAGGGACTCCAAACAGCTCCCTGGCTCTCCTTTTTGGATGTGAGGATGCAAGGAGAAGCCAGTAGTCTGCAACAAAAGAGAGTTCTGGCAAGAACCTGACCATGCTGGCATCCTAATCTTGGACTTTCCAGCCTCAAGAACTGTGAGAAAGTTTCTGTTGTTTACAAGCCACCCAGTCTATGTGTGTGTTAAGCATAACAAGTGCATTAGGACACCGAGAGCCTAGATAAGGTAGATTTTAGCTAGAAATGCCCTGCTGAGAAGGAAGAGCCCATCATGTGACCCTCTTCTCTCTTGTGTTTCAACTTAGGTGTTTGGTTTGTTTTCTGGGTGTGACAAGATATATTTATACCCTCTACTCATAACCAAGATGGAACGTTCCTTCTGATTCTTGACTCACTGAAGAAGAAGGTCCAGATCTGGAGGCTTGCAGGGCATCAGAACCGGGGTAAGACCTTGATATTCCTGGTGGAGTATCCCACCTGCAAGCAGCCTTTGGAGAACAGAACAAGGGGCAGGAGGCCCTAGAACAGCTCGGCAGCACTGAGGATTACCTATGCACATCCGTATGTTGTTGAGAATTTAAAAGTGAATTGCTTGGCAGACGTGTTCACAAGTGTAATAGGCTGCCTGGGGGTATTTAAGAATAGGCTGGGTGGGCATCTGGGGAGTCATGCATAATTTGAGGGTTGGACGGAAGGCCCTAAGATCCCTTCCAATGTCCAGATTCTGTTATTTGCAGATCTTTGGTTAACTTGTGCATGCCTCATGCTTGCACTTACCACATTGTTCTGTAACTGTATGTCCAGATACGTGTCTCTCCCACAAGGCTAAAAACTCCTTGGAGAAAGGGGGACATTTATCCTTTTATATCCCAAGCATTTAGCACAGGGACTAGTACGCAGGAGATGCTAAGTAAATATTTATCAAATGAATGAATGAATTCATCTTGTATATCTCTGTCTCTCTACGTTAATGTATATCTTGATTTATAGTATAAGTTATCGGCAAATGGACTTGCTTGTTATGAGGGTGTTCATATTCCTTAGAGCCTGTGGTTGCTTGGATACTTGTACGATGGCAGATGCCTTTTGGTTCCCTGAACATGGCACTTCAGGTTAATTGATTCCTTCTCTGCAGATGGAGCTCTATCATGGCAGTTAAGGCAGAGTCAAAGCATGGCCAGGACTTCTCTGCATTCTTGTTCCTAAATGAAGGCTCCTCTGTCAGCAATGACCCTGGAGCTATTGGTTAGAGGCCGAGGCGGGCTCGGCTGCATTAGATGGGCAGGTGTCTTCTGTGTAGTTTCATCCCAAGCTTGGGGAGGGAGGCAGGTGAATGAGGGGGTTCTACTGGCTTGCTGGGCAGAGGGGCAGGTATGCCAACTGAAGTGGGAGTTTAAGTGGGAGAATCTCAGCAAGTTAGACTGGCTGAGGTCAGAATGAGGTCAAGAATCAGAGGCAGATAGGGTGTGGTTTTTAGGTGGAGAAATTTCCAAAGAAGCAGAGGCAGAGGGTGAGGTAGCAAAGAGAATACTTTCCAAATGGATATGCTAAACTGAGATATGCTTGTGTCAAATATCATCATTCACTTATATTTTCATTTATCTAACAAACATATATTGAGTGATTACCTTGTGATAGCCACTGTATAATTGCTAGGAGTGCATAAGTAAGGATGTCTGCTCTCAACTACATAGAGTGTGGACTAAACTAGAGACATATTAACAGTCAATCGCAGGATAGTGTGATACATGCTGTAATGGGGAGAGCACGGGGAAGTCTGAGGGGAACACGTGACCATATCTAAGATGAGATGAGAATGGTAAGTTGTAGTTAGCACTGTGAGGCAGGATGAATGATCTTGCCAGAGCCCCAGGAATTGCTAAATATACAAAAGACCAAACAGGGAAACTTATTCAGGAATGGCAAATACTTTGCTATCATTGGACCTTGGATGCCATGTTAAGTGGTCCAAACTGGCTCATAGGAATGATGAATCATTGAAGTATTTTAATCAAGAAGGGATGTGTAAGCCATCCAGTGTGGCTCAGTGTTGAGCACTGACCCATGCACAAAGAGGCACCACATTAATTCTCAGTCAGAGCACGTGCCCAGGTTCCAGGCTCCATCCCCAATAGGGGGCATGCAGGAGGCAGCCAATCAATGTTGATGTTTCTCTCTCATTGATGTTTTTGTATCACCCTCTCTCTTCCTCACTCTCTAAAATCAATAAAAACATATTAAAACAACAACAACAACACACACACACACACACACACACACAAACAAAACACTTATACTTAAAAAAAAGCAATCAATCAAGGATGGCCAGCTTCTGACTCAGGTAGCTGGGCGGATGGCTCGCTCCACAGGCAGCTCTGAAAAGGGAGGACGATATATTGGTTTAAGGAGAGTTCTGGTCGCCGGGAGAGCCATAGAATGAAGCCTCCATAAGTCCAATGATCCAACCTGGTTCACACCACTCTCTCAGCATAGACAGGTCTCTATTGGGAACTTAATGGTATTTAACATCTGACTAAGGGCTGTGCTAAGGAGAGTTCTGGTCGCCGGGAGAGCCATAGAATGAAGCCTCCATAAGTCCAATGATCCAACCTGGTTCACACCACTCTCTCAGCATATTGGGAACTTAATGGTATTGAACATCTGACTAAGGGCTGTGTTCACTGGTTATTATCATTTATTCATCCATTCAGTCAACCAATATTTATTAAATATCAATTATGTATTAATAATATTCCAACATTCCATAGATCCCAGTGCCCAACTATCCAGGTGGCTTAGTTCTTCTCTCTCCCTCTCCTTTCCCCCTCCCCCTTTTTGCTAGCTATTTATTTTATTTTCAGATTTATTGAGGTATATTTGACAAATAATATTTTAAGATATTTAAAGTGTACATTGTGATGATTTAAGTATACATTGTGAGGTGATTCCTCCCACCTAGTCAACAAATCCTTCACCTCTCTTATCTTTTTTTGTAAACATATTTAAGTCCTACTCTTCCAACAAATTTCAGTTACACAACACAATGTTATCAACTATAGTCACCATGTTATACATTAGTTCCTCAGAACTTATTTATTTTATAGCTAAAAGTTTGTACACTTTTACCACCCTCTCCCAATTCCCCCCACCTTCCTGCCCCTGGCAACCACTTTTCTGCTCCGTTTCTATGACTTTTGTGGGGGGGTTTTCTTTCTAGAGTCCACATATAAGTGATACCATTCAGTATTTGTCTTCCTTTGTCTAGCTTATTTCACTTAGTGTAATGCCCTTCAGGTCCATTTATGTTGTCCCAAATAGCAGGATTTCCTTCTTTCTTGTGGCTGAACAATATTCCTGTGTGTGCGTGTATGTGCGTGCGTGTGTGTGCATGTATGTGTGTGTAAATATAACATCTTAGTCATTCATCTATTAACAAGCCACTTAGGTTGTTTCCATCTCTTGGCTACTGTGAATAATGTGGCAATGAACATGGAGTACAGACATTTCTTTGAAAAAGTGCTTTTTAAAGCCTGAAGTATAACTGTAAGTTTTTAGTAGGCTTTCCACTCATGCCACCCCACCTTATCTTGCATGCTGTTGTTTGAGCTGCCATGTGCTGCTTTAGAGAAAAGCATTTACTCACTTCCTATTCCCAGGGTTGCATTAATTTTTTTCTCTCTCTTTAGTTTCTTCATGAACTTAGTCATGGACAAGGTTTTTTTGTTTTGTTTTGTTTTGTGGGGAGAAAGAGAGAGAGAGAGAGAGAGGGAGGGGGGGAGAGAGAGAGAGAGAGAGAGAGAGAGAGACATGAGAGAGACACATCCATCAGTTGCTTCCCACACAGGCCCCAACCAGGGGCCCTTTGGTGCATGGGCTGATGCTCTAACCACTGAGCAGCTGGCCAGGGCAGTCATTGCCAGAGTTTTGCCTTGTATAAAGGTTAAACACATTATAGAAAACCGTGGACAATTTGTTGTATATGGCCAGAGGCCTGGAAAATATTTTCTAGGCTCCAGAGTTTCGTGACCCACTCTGTGGCTTCCTGGGCCTAAAGTGATGGTGTTAGAGTTACAGTAACAGATGTGATTGATCAAAATATTACTTGAAATACCTGTGTTTGGTGCAATTTCCTTTCATGTTTTATGCTTGGCTTTCTCAAGCTGAGGTGTGAAATTCAGGCAACAGAGAAATCTTTAGGGTTTGCAGGTTGAAGTTAAAGCACTCAACATGAACCTATGCAGACTGGGTTAATAAAGTAAATGCATGGATGTGGGAGCCTCACACATCCAGAGATGTCATCTTGCAAATCTGTTTCCTAGAGCCAGTGGGTGCCTAGGCCACTGGGCCAAGAAGTTTGGGAAATCTACTTTGAAAACCACTCTCCAGCTCTGGGCAGTGGTGCTCAGTGGTTAGAATGTCAGCCCACGCACTGAAAGGTCTCAAGTTCAATTCCCCATCAAGGGCACATATCTAGGTTGCAGGATTGATCCCTGGCTGACTGAGGTACATGCAGTGGGCAACCAGTGGATGTATTTCTTCCACATTGATGTTTCACTCTTGTTCTCACTCTCTCTAAAAATCAATGGGAAAAATATCCTTGGTGAAGGTGAAAAAACAAACAAATCGCTCTCCGATCCTATCTAATAAAAGAGAAACATGCAAATTGACCATAACCCCGACACCCTTCCCATTGGCTAATCAGCAGGATATGCAAAATTAACTGTCAACCAAGGTGGCCGTCGGCAGCCATGCAGCTGAAGCAAAGAGGAGGCTTGCTTGCTCCAGTGACAGAGGAAGCCAATGTTCCTGGCCTGCCGCTGCTGGCCTCTGAGCTGCATTCTAAGAAACAATGTTGCAATTATAGAAGCTAAACAAGCTCCAGAGACCTGCTTTCAGCCAGCTTTGGCCTCAGAGCTTAGAGCTGCTGTGATAGCAACAGAGTTTCAATTTTAGAAGCCAAACAGACCCAGAAACTTGTTTTCAGCCCTCAGAGCTGGAGCCAGCTCTCAGCTCCAGTGACAGCTATAGAAGGTAAATAAATCCCAGAATAAAAAAAAAAGAAAAAAAGGAGAGGCTGGGAGGCTGGGAGCTTCAGTTGTCCGCCAGCCTGAAAACGGCCCTCAGGCCCTCACCCAGACTGGCCAGGCACCCCAATGGACTCCCATCCTGAAGGGGGTGTGACCAGCTGCAAACAGCCATCATCGCCTCATCCAGGCTGGCCAGACACCCAAGAGGGGCCCCCACACTGATCCAGGACACCTTCAGGGCCAACCAGCCAGCCCCCGCACCTGTGCACCAGGCCTCTATCCTATATAATAAAATGGTAATATGCAAATTGACCCTAACAGCAGAACAACTGGGATGACTGGTC
>NW_006293232.1:2186880-2191954 GCF_000327345.1 Myotis davidii | reverse complement strand
ATAATATAGAATCAGATTTCTTTTTTTGAAAGTAGGTTTTTATTGACTTCAGAGAGAGGAAGGGGGAGAGAAAGAGAGAGAGAAACATCCATGAGAAACATCAGTTGGCTGCCTCCTGCGTGCTTCCTGCTGGGGAACCTGCAACCTGGCACCTGCCCCGAAGGGGAATGGCATCCTGACTTCCTGGTTCATGGGACAATGATCAACCACTGAGCCACGGGCCGGGCTCAAGATTTCTTTTAAAATTTTTGCTACAAAATAACGGTTTGAACTCCCTAGCAGACAGACAGACAGACACACACACACACACACACACACACACACAGGACGCCTGCTCTGAGCCTCTGCTGCCAGACTGTGGCCATCAGTAGGACATCCACTGAGGGCTCCCGGACTGTGAGAGGGGCAGGCTGGGCAGAGGGAACCCCACCCCCCAGTGCATGAATTTCGTGGACCGGGCCTCTAGTTAAAAAATAAAGCTCAATTTTTGTCAAACAGAGCTTTTAGAATCTCACTTCTCAGGGATCCTGCAAGGATTAATGAAATGGTTTTGAGTGAGCAAACCAGCCGTGGGCAAACTATGGCCTGCGGGCCGGATCCGGCCTGTTCGGCTGTTCTATCCGGCCCACGGAGCCGAAAGAGCTAAGGGTTCTCTTGCTCTCCCCTCCGCTCTTTCACCAGCAGCAGTGTTAACATGACAACGTCGGGAAACACGGCCAGCAGCTCCAGTTAACATGGCAATGTCGGGAAACACGGCCGGCAGCTCCTTCTTCTTAGTCCTGTTTAAGAACCCATTGTGGCCCTCGAGTCAAAAAGTTTGCCCACCCCTGAACCAAACCATTGTAAATAATGTTGCCTTTGAAGAATATATTAATGTTATTTCATAATTGATGAAGATACAAGGTGTTAAATAGTTCATTTGATTAGAACTATAGATGACAATACTAAGGTGATCATGGGCCGAGATTGGATTTCTATCCCAGACATGCTTTCCCTTTTGCACAGAGAGCACGTTCTCTTCCAATGGCGGACACCTTGGCCTCAATCAGCCACCTCTCACTGCTGAGGCTGACGCCGCCCTTTGCTAATGCATAAATAATGCATACTTCTTGGCCCACGGATGTGGGCGGAGAGGCTGCCTTTGTATGTAAAAGCATATTATTATAGGCTGCAAGTCTTGAAAGACTAAACAGGTCTTTGGCAACATCTAGTTCCAATTTCTTCACCTAAAGTTGAGAAAGTTAAGTCCAGAGAATAAGTGGTTTGCCCAAACTCACCCAATTAGTACACAGAGTCAGGGCTAAAATCGGGATTTATTGAAAAATCCAATGTTTTCACCACGGTATTGTGCCATATCCGTTCTGGTCTCGGATTCCCTCCTAATACTTGGAGTGTTCGCACTAAACACAAGTCCCTAGTGAGCCAGTACCCAGTAAAGTGCAGTACAAGCTTTGGTACCTCCTGGTGTTAGACTAGAGACTTTTGGTGGTTTGTTGTGACTCCCAAGAGTGCCACACTTCTCTGGGCAGACAGCTGAAAAGCAACACGTCAGTCTGCCACGTCTGCAGGTAATCGGGCAGCTGTGTGGGAGCCTGCAGGGCAAACGTGAACAGCATTCTGGAGACCAAGTCAAGCCAGGTGCTCTGATTACAACAAACGATAATGGCTGCCCATCGTAATTAGACGACAGGGTTTCTGCCGGTGGATGGTCCAGTTGCTGCATTCGCTGATGCGGTCCATCAGTCATGTTCAATTACTCAGCCGCATCCATTCGAGGACCTGCTACCCGCAGAATGTGGGCAGAAGTTTGGCCGTGAGGTGTCGTTTCCCCAGATGCAGTTTATGAGGGGGACATTCCCCAGGCTGGACTCACTGGGGGCAGCCAGCAAGGTGTCCTTTTCAGGAGGGCCCTTGGATCTGTGACTTTTTATCATCATTTTCAAGAGGAAATACAAGATTAGTCTCCATGGCCCTTTTTGGCCCTGGAATTTTCCTTTTAGATAATATAATATATATTTTTTCAGACCATAAAAAGAATGCATGTTTATTCTGGAAAGTGAAGAAAATTACAAAAAAATAAAAATAAAGAGCACTCATTTTCAATGCAATGATAGCTATTTTCAACTTTTTAATTCAAAAAATTTTCCAGCCTGTTTCCCAGGCATATATAATATATATGTATTTATTGTTATGGAATTGAGCCCTACTGAATCCAACGCTGGAATTCTAGGAGTCTACAAAATATGCACAGTAAGTTCCTTGCTCAAAGCCTGGCATGTATTAGTTGCTCAATTAACTATAAACATTTGTTCACGGATGGAGAGAGAGCCATGGTTCCTGGACTTGAGCAGTCTCATTGTAAGATCGCACACTCAGGCCATGCCCAGATCTTGCAACCTTTGCATGTGAAAGAAACATAATAAACTGGAAACATATTCCTTTCCTTCCATAAAGCCTCCCCTTCTCAAGAGAGCATCAGCAGTAATTCATCTCCATTTTTGTGCTCATTTTTTATTTTAGGAGGCGTCATTGGATGTGACAGCTGCACGTGTAAGAGACTTTCCGGAAGCATGGACCTCAGTGAAACATGGCCTTTGGAGGAAGGAACCTGGTTGTCTCATGCTGGAATTCATCATTTTGCCAACACCAGAGGAGGTACGGCTGCTTTTGGAGACCCTAATACACGTGGTACCCTTCAACTCCCGAACTCATTGTATCAACCCAGCTGTGCTCAGTAGGTGCCCAGTGCCATCGGTCATTTCAAAAGCAGTCGGTAGAGAGGAGGGGCCTGGACTTTGGAGTCAGCAGACCTGGGTTCAGATCCTAAATATTCTATTTACAAGCGATGTGGCCTTGAGAAAAATCTATCGTGTCCTCAGCTCTAACATGAGCGTAAGAGTGCCTGCTTCGTAGGCCTGTGATAGGACCGTGAGTAATGTAAGCTGTCATTTGCTGAGCCCTAGCCAGGTGGGAAGTTACTCACATATCTTTGAGCTCCTAATCCGTGTCAGGTATTGTGTTCCTGCTTGTCTCTTCTCCCCTCGCCTCCTCTCCTCTCTTCTCCCCAGCCCTGCAAGGATTGGGGTTGAGGACAATGCAACCAGCATAAACAGAGTAGGTCAGCTCACCTTCCCTTCTTTTTCTTTGTCCTCGCATCTGACTAATGCAACTCGCCATTAAATGATGGGGCTGTTGTTACTGTACTGGACTGCAGCATAAATGTGAGACCCATACCCTGACACAGAGCTGTGGTCCTCGGTCACGTCTAAGAGTTCAACCTTCTCCCTTCCCCCAAATTATTGGAGATCGACTTTGGTGGTAGGAGCCAGTCTATGGATGGAGAGATCAAAGCCCACTGAGGTTAACACAGTCACATGATGTTTTTAATAAGGATATGCCTTCCATTTATTTGTTTATCCATTTGCTCAATAAATATTGAGTTTCTACTATGTGCCAAGCACTGGGAATACAAGAGAGACAGGATGAGGTAGACATAGAGATCACCAGACTACTCTCTCTGCTGTGCCCCATTCTCAGCAATGAGCACTTACTGAGCTTCTGTACTGCACTTGCCACTGCACCTTTCTACCAAGACTACTCCACTCAACGGGAGAGTCCCCCTGAGACAATCAGCCTGTGATGATGGAGGCGTCCAAGGCAGAGTAGGTAGCATTGCTGCGTGTGGGTGGAGCACAGTAACAAGGAATCAGTGTGGCTGACATTTGAAAATTCCTGTGGGCAGTTGGTGTTAGGTGGTTCTCAGAGGCTTAGGCTGGGGTCCAGGGTAAGGGCTCAGGTCCTAAAGGACTAGGCAGAGGGCCCAAATGGGAGCCTAGCGAAAAGCTGAAGCGAGATAAGGAAGCTCACACTCAGGAACAAAGTGGAAACCCCACTGTGCCAGACCCACGTCAGAATCAGGCGAACTACAAAAACCATGGTAATCATTTGTTTGGTAGATACATTATACCAGACAAAATGCTAAGCTTTTTTGGTACAGAAACAGACTTTCTCAACTCATTCTCACAACAACCTTATTCTCATTTTATTAATGAAAAAAACTGAGCCAGAGGAGGCTGAGAAACTTGTGCAAGGTCATTCGGCTGGAAAATGGCAGAGTGGGGGGTTCAAACCTAGATCTGCCTAACCCCAAGTTACTGTAGGCTTTTGCCCCTCAACTCACTCTCCAACACTCCCTACTCTGCCTTCTCGGTTTCAGGCTCCGGTGGTCCTTGTTACAGATTCTTCCTTTATTGCCACAGTAGAAAAGAGAACTAGCTCTGAGCAAGGTTGGGAAAGAAACATGTTGTGACAATTATCATCCAAGAACCTCCTATGGCCGCCTCAGCTGATGCAGTGCCAAGGCCTGACCTACCTGCTCCAGAGCAGCTTTCCTCCACACCCCACACCCTGTCCCTCCTCTCCCACTCCTGGGCAGTGCCAGCTGCTCCATCTGTGAGGCCCCATGTGGGCTGATGGGGTTGACATTTCTAGTGAAGTCCTAGGGAAAGTCCTGGAAGAATCCAGGCCTTGGGGTTTTTCTTGGCTTCATGGAGTCCTCCAAGGACCGTGTTGTCTGCCCGGGAGGCCCAGTCATCCTGGTGAGTCACAGGCCTTGAGCTGGACCAGATCCTTGCAACATCTGCTTTCGTATTATCCTCAGAGCATCCCTGGCTGCCAGGAAGGTGGGACAGCCTCCAGGAAACTACCTGGGGAGAATCCAGAAGGTCTGGGGGTGATCCGTAGTTTCTGGAGGAAAGTCCCCCTGCCACTCCTGCCTCCTTCATGCCTAAAAATACCCTCCAGGACTTGGGCCAGGCACTTTGCAAACTTATTTTAAAGGTCTGGAAGACATTTCCCAAATGAAATCGTATGCAGTGCCTGACACACAAAACAGAAGGGGGGCCGTGTTGGGCCAGACTGATTGATTGTCGCATTACAAGCTGCTGTGGCTGTTGCTCTGATTTGCCAGCTGCCACACCACAGTGTGGGGATTGGTGCAGGTGGGGAGGCCTCCGCAGCCCTTTTCGATGAATCTATGAAACACCTTTCCTATTATAGATATGCTTGGCTGTTT
>NW_006293232.1:2183064-2186850 GCF_000327345.1 Myotis davidii | reverse complement strand
TCACCCACTCTTCCCAGGGGACTCAACCTGCTTAGGTTCCTGTGTAGAAGACAGGCAGGAAGTCTGGGAAACAGAACCTGGCAGTGGGGGCCAGGTGCATCTAGGAAGCCAGTGGTGCTGTTCCCATTACGCCCATAAAATCAGGATGGAGCAGATTTCCCTTCCGGTGCCTCTCAAGGTCAGACATTTTAAAATATTTTTTTATTGATTTCAGAAAGGAAGGGAGAGGGAGAGAGAAAGAGAAACATCAATGATGAGAGAGAATCATTAATTGACTGCCTCCTGCACATCCCCTACTGGGGATCGAACCCGCAACCCAGGCATGTGCCCTGACTGGGAATCGAACCGTGACCTTCTGGTTCATAGATCAATGCTCAACCACTGAGCCGTGCCGGCGGGCGGTCAGAATTTTAACACATCGGGAAGGAAGGAAGAAATTTTTCTGAGAGCAGTCTGTGTGCCAAGCACCCCATGGATGTTATTTCATTTTATTCAAATCCTCATTGAAATCTTGTCAAGTCGTTGTTATCTCCACTTTGCAGATGAGGAAACCGAGTCTTGTAATGTGGCAAGATAACTAGGCCAAGCTCACCCAGCAAAGGCCAGTAGAGCTCACATTCAAACTCAGGTCTTCATGCCCCAGAGCTGTGCTCTGTCCACTTTAATTCTCTGTCAATTCCAAAGTGCAACACTCTTGGGCACCTCCACCTTTCTGTGGTGCTTGATCCTTTCTGTCTATTTCTTTTGCATATGGTACGGTAAAAGGACAAAAACGATGGAATCTGTCCTCCATGATCTCTGATTGGCATTTTTTGAAACAAAATTCATAAAGATCTGTTCATTTTACAGAGCAGGTTTGTGGACTTATCAAAGACTAGAGGCCTGGTGCATGAATTCGTACACCAGTGGGGTCTCTCGGCCTGGCCTGTGGGATTGGACCAAAACTGGCTCTCTAACATCCCCTAAGGGGTCCTGGATTGCAAGAGAGCGCAGGTCAGGCCGCAGGACCCCACTGGTGCACTATCAGGGTCAGGGAGGGACGTGGGAGGTTGGCCAACTGGGGAGGGGCCATGGGAGGGTTCTGGCCTGTCTTGCTCAGTTCCGATCAGCCGGACCCCAGCAGCAAGCTAACCTACAGGTTGGAGCATCTGCCCTCTGGTGGTCAGTGCATGTCATAGCAAGCAGTTGAGCGGCCTTAGCATATCATTAGCATATTATGCTTTGATTGGTTGAACAGACGACTGGACACTTAGCATATTAGGCTTTTATTATATAGGCTTGGAGGCAGAATTTGGGCTGGAACCCAGACTCTGCTTCTCCTTCCAGCACCTATACTATGCTGACTGCTAAGACCTTAGCTTCTTGGAAAAATCATTTTAATATGAAAGAAGAGAGGACCCTGTGCAGCCAAGAAGACTCTATTTGCAGTCCCCAAAAGAAGCGATTCCCCCTCAGGCCTCTGTCCAGAGTGACCGGGTGGAAAATGTGAGACTGGGGAGGTCTCTGCCGCTCAGCAGAAACTCACATTAATACTGTAGATGTCTTTGTTTTACTGGTTTAGTCATACACATCCATTGCAGCAAATGCTTTTGCACTTAATCTTAACGCAGGGTATTTTGTTTGATTTCACTTAATAGATCTAAGTGTGAGTTGGAAGTGTATGATTTTCCTCTGCAGGGACCTGTTTCTGTGTGTATTTTTGGAATGGTTCTTTATTCTGATTCATATTCACATACACCTTCCAGGAGCTTCTTGGCTCAGCCAGAGTTTATTCCCTTTGATGTGATGCTGAGTTAGGAGTCTTTTAAATCTTCATCTCTATTCCATAGCTGGTAACAGTAACCCTGGGGGCCTGGATGGATTCAATTTGTTTATATATTTCATAAAACACCATGCTTTTGTTAATAGCATCGACTGCATTGGTATTTGAAATTTTCAGAAGACATATTTAGCATTTTTACCAAATGAATCCTTGGTTTCCTGCCAGACTTAATATGATATCATGTCTTGGCCTAACTCATTGGTTCTCAACCTTGGCTGCACGTTAGAATCACCTGGGATTTTAAAGTCATCAGGATTTTTAAAAGATTCCCAGGTGATTTAATGTGCAGCCAAGGTTGAGAACCACTGAGCACTGATAATGATTTTTTTCCAGGTGAGATATAGTTAACTGTTCTTCCTATAGAACCCGTTTCTTTCTCCTGTAAGTTATAAAGCACTTAAAGCAGTTATCTGAGGTTTTATTTTTTTTTTAAGGGAAATCAAGCAACTGTATTTTTTTTCTCCCTTTCATCAAGTATTATAAAAATGTGGGGTTGGGCTAAAAGAAAAGACTATTAAACCCCAAGAGAAGGAGAAATGCCCTTTTGGCCATTTAGCCCTAGAGCTAATGCTGTGACCAATTAAGTACAAATTTCTTTTTGATGAAACCTTATGGGGGAGGGGGCATACATTTGTCCTTGGTGTCCTCTGTTGGCTTGTCATGAGAGGATGCAGATAAGGGACTGGATAGCAGAAAGGAGTCATGCTGTGCTCAGGCAGCCATGGCCCCACTCCACCCCCTACATCTGCCCCGCCCACGCTCACCAAGGAGAGGAGGCAGGGTGGGCATTGCTTCTCCACTTGCTCTGCTGTTAACTGGCAGGACCTACTGGAGGCAGGAGGCTACCTGCAGAGAAGATGAGCAAAGGGCAATGCCAGAGAGGAGAGGAAGCCAGAGAGAGGGCTCAGCCCATACCTTTCAGTCTTCATGCTCCAGGGATTGGGGCTGGGAAGGTTGAATACAGATCCTAGTGTCCTCTAGCTACCATTCTAACTTGTTGTTATGACATTTTTAAAGGGTAGTGATAGCATACCTGGCTGATTAAAAACTCTTCTCCCCATGTGGCATCTATCCTTCACCCATCGCTTGGAGCACGCCTGTGGGAGACTCAGCTCCTTCTCTTTCCTACTGGCCAAGGAGCTGTGTGGCTCCAGAAGACTCAGGAGTCAAAGCAGCCCAGAAAGGCCGGCTGGGGACAGCACAGGGGCCCTCTCGCTGGTCTTTCTTTTAAGCAGAACCTGCAGTTAAGGTTCTTGCCACTTCTGCAGCAGCGGCTGGCCCAGTTCTGCATCTAAGCAGGATATCGGTGATGGGCCTTGTGCTAAGAACGCTTCTTCCACCGCAAAAAGCATTTGGAGTGTGCCTTGGCTCTAGAAATCAAGCTAAGAATTCCTTTGATCCTAGACTTATATCCAATATCACTATGCGACCATACTTCATTTGCCAAGGAATGAAGGTTCTTAATGAGTTTTCCAGATAAATGGAGCATAACCCTTTAAATGCCTAAGTTTAGTTCCAAATTTTACTGTTTTCTAATAGTTGATAAGACTTTTTTCTTATGGTTTTTTGTATTCTTTCTTGCCCTACTAAACAGGAAATAGTCACAACCAGCTTACAATTGAAGTTGGACCAATTTTTCATTTTAGAAAATGTGTTGTCTTTAATTTGGGATTTATAGTACGATGTCCAACTTGCTTAAAAATTCATATACTCATTTGAATATGCCTAAAGAAAACTCTGCAGGACACATAAGATGCTGTGGATGGTGTTTCAGTTCAGGGATAAAGACTGGGAGAGGATGAGAAAGAGGACTTTCATTTTTCAGTTTATAACCATCTGGACTCAATGTTTTCTCCTTTGCCTTGAATATGTATTATTTGTCTATATAATGAAAATTAATTTAGAATTCTCTGTTGTTATGTATTATAACATTATATATATAATATATAATTATATATGTTATA
>NW_006293232.1:2177943-2182975 GCF_000327345.1 Myotis davidii | reverse complement strand
TAAATATTATATATTATATATTATATTATATATATATGAATGTTAAAACTAGGGGTTGGGTTCCTAGGTTAAATTCCAAAACCCATTCAACTTGTGATGCAGCAGGCAATAGTAAGAGTGGACATTAGCCCCTTGTGTTATCTGTTCCTAGGGAAAGCCTGCGTCCCAGGAATATTTTCTTCTTGCTGCTCTCGCCACATGTCCCATTGTCTCATAAATACTGTCCTGGAGATAGGAGGGGGGGACTTGCTCTTTCTGTCTGCAGGGGCCATGGCAGCAGGAGGCTCACTTTCCTCCTAAGACAGTAAAAAGGGGGACTCAAGCTTGCTATGTGGGAGAGAAAGGAACATTTACGCAGCCCCCACTGTGTGCCAGGCACTGTGCTTGGTCTCTCTCATACTTTACCTGTGTTGCTTGTCCAGACAATCCAATGAGATGAGTGTTGTTGTCAGGACACTGAGGCTCTGAGAGGCTTAATGACATCCTGGGATTGCCCCCTAATAATTGACAGCCCATAAACTAATGCACTGTCCTTTATAATTCAGTGGCCTTCCAGCAGAACCGTTTCCTTTTTTTTTGGTTAATCCTACCTGAGGATATTTTTCCATTGATCTTTTATAGAGCGTGGAAGGGAGGAGGAGAGACACAGAGAGAGAAGCATCGATGTGAGAGAGACACACTGATTGGTTGCCTATCACAGGCACCCTCACCACCACCAGGTCTGGGGATCGAGCCTGCAACCAAGGTACATGCCCTTGAGTGGAATCGAGCCTGCTGTGGGCCAATTGAGCCAAATGAGCTAGAGCAGAACCGTGTCTTTATAAGGGGCCTATCAGAGTCAAGCAAGGCTGGGCACTTGGGATATTCCCTGCAGTTCTATAAGGTCCTCTGACATCGAATCCCTTGTTAGGAGTTGAGTAAGTTGAGGGCAGGACCCTGTTCTGATCACCTTTGTAGCTGCAGTGCCTCGCAGTGCCTGGAATTGTGGTAAATTCTCCATAAATGTTTGTTTAATTAACAGGAAATATTATTGTTTGCTCTGGCTTCCTAAGATAGGAAATTGGAATCATACATTTTAGAAGCATTTTCAAAAGCAAATATTGAAAAAAGAAAAATATTTTCTCATTAGCTTTGGTTGATTAGGAAATTCAAATACCTAAAGTACTATAAGAAAAGTTCTTAGCTTAGGAGGCATCAATTTATAGGAGGAACAAAGGGGAGTCCGTTGTGAGTTAGAACAGTTGGGCAGGCTCAGCATCTAACTGCTGCTGGAGCATTTGCGATGCTCTTCTTATGGGAAGTGCCTGGTGCTGGCTCCATATAACCAACTTTCAAGCCAACTCTTGGAACACAAGTAGGGACGATATTACATTACCCTTAATTTGGAGCATATTCTGTGGTTTGTGACTCCTTCCAGTAACTCAAAGCTGTGAAGGAGCCCATTCTCTCAGCTGTAAAAGGAGTTTGTCATCCAATAATCCTATATAATAAAGAGGTAATATGCAAATTAACCCTCACACCCTCACAAGATGGCTGCCTACAACCAGGCTGGCAGGGGGGTTAGTTAGGGATGACCAAACGACTGAACAAGCAGGGTGCGTGGGGCGACAAGGCTGGCAGGGTGGGGTGGAGGTTGCAGTTAGGAGCGACCAGGCAGGCAGGGAGGAGGCAGGTGGTGGCGACCTGGCTAGCAGTGGGGGGCAAATAGGGGCGACCAGGCAGGCAGGGAGGAGGCAGGTGGTGGCAACCTGGCTAGCAGTGGGGGGCAGATAGGGGCGATCAGGCAGGCAGGCAGGTGAGCAATTAGGAGCCCGGGATCGGGTCTAAACCGGCAGTCAGGGTTCAGAATTGGAGAGGTTGCAGGCTGGTCTGAGGGGACACCCCCCCACACACACCCTGTGCACGAATTTCATGCACCAGGCCTCTAGTAACTATTATTTACCAGATCTTCACAATATGACAGTCTTTCTTCTTGGAACTCTACGTGGATTAGTTTATTGCACTCTAATCACAACCTTATGAGTTAGGAATGATTATTATCTCTATTTTTACAAAAAACAGAGGCTGGCAGAAATTAAAATTCTAGCTAATAGTGGAGCTGGTATTACAACCAAGGCCTGGCTGACCCAAAGCCCTCTGCAGATGGTCTCTCGCAGAACACAAAGACTAGTTTGCCTTTCATCATGAAGGGGAAGCCCTCACTGGTTTGGCTCAGTGGATGGAGCATCAACCCTCAAACTGAAGGATCCTGGGTCGGATTCTGGTCAAGGGCACATGCCTGGGTTGCAGGCTCAATCCCTGTCCCTGGCTGGGGTGTGTGAAGGAGGCAACCAATGGATGTGTTTCTCTCTGTGTCTCTGCCCTTCCTTTCCACTCTAAGAAAAGAGTCAATGGAAAAATATATTCTGGTGAGACTTAACAACAACAACAACATGATGGGTAAATGGAGGAGTTTGATCCTGCAGAAAGTCCATCTGAGCCCAGTCACTCATGGGATCAGTGTATTAGCACCAAGAACTGACCATTGGAATTGGCAATGGCAAGGCCAGCCTTGACCTTGACAAGATCTACTTTGGAAGAGGGGTGAGCTAGAAGCTTGTCTAAGAGTAAAAGGTAGAAATAGATAAGAGTGTAGAAAATTTTTTAATGAATTTTGTTGTAAAAGACAGCTGAGAATTGAGAATGGTAGATGGGGAGAAGGGTGGAGTCAAGAAAGGATTTTTTTTTTTTAAGATAGAAACAGTGGCATGTCTGTATAGATCTAAAACAGAAGAAAACTGTAATTTAGGTTGGGAGGGGGGACAGTCACCTGAGAAGGCACAGGATTTGATCTGCAGTGGAGGACCTGGTCTTCGATGGAATAGAGACAGTTCATCCACAGTAACAGGGGTGCAAGAAAGTATGTAAACCAGGCAAATGTAGAGTGATTGCTGGGCTGCAGTAAGGTTCACTTGCAGTTAGTGGTAACGAATTGAACATAAGACCAGGAAGCACGCTGTAAGCTTCTCCATTATGTTTATCTGGGTGCTGGCAGAGCAAGAATTAGTCTTTATCAGGGTTATGGTTTTTCCAAGGAAGTAATATGGAGAGAGGGGGACATAGATTTGAGTATGTATTATCAAGAGAGATGATACTAATGAACCTGGGCAATTTGATTTAACTACATAATGCAGAATTCTCCTAAACATTGGCTGATACAATCTATAATAATAAAAGCGTAATATGCTAATTAGACTGAAGAGCCGAACGACCTTCTGGACAAAGCCAGGGCTTTGTCCTTTCGGATGAAGCCAGGGCTGTGAGCGCTGAGGCAGCGGCCGCAGCTGCGAGGGCCAAACCCTGAATTTCATTCATCGGGTCTCTAGTTTGATAATAATGAACCTGGAAACTAAGATGGATATAAGAGGAAGAAATGCCATGAGAACAGTAAGGAACAGAGAAAAGGTCATGGGGAAAGTAAATTATTGGAGCTGTTAGGGTCAAGGAGACATTGAATTAAGAAAATAGACTAGCTGAAAAGGTAGGAAGTGGTGGCTGGAGAGTGGAATGCTTGAATTGAGATCATTGGATGGTGCCATGATGAGAGCAGAGAGCTGAGACAGTTGGAGGTCAAGGAAGAGAGAGGATGTTGAAGAGTTGAGAGACCAGAGTGTGAGAAGGATCCATTAAGTAGACTTGGATATAAGAATGTTCATGGGAATTGTATTGGGGAATTGATAGTGAGTCAGATGCCAATAGCTTCAAGGAATGAAGTAGAAGAACCCACGGGTTTGTAGATGGCTGCAGTAAGTAGGGTAATGTGGTCTGTTATTTTCAAGGAGGAGCCAGGTTTTGATCAGAGTAAGAGATTGAAAGAAACATTCATATAAGAGGCTAAGGATATTGGGAATGTTGCTGGTGATGACCCATGAATTCCTGGGGGCAAAAGGGAGGATTCTAGGAGGTGAGACAGGCAAGAGGGATGTGTGCAAACATTCACCCAAGCACATTCACTTCTTGGATTTGGGAGCTCTGATTGTCAGGAGTCGGAAAAGAAGATGGAGAGATAAGCCAGGCAGCTCAAGAATGGCTGCTTCCCCATGAGCAATGCTGGCTAGAGAGGCTTCTTTCTGCCCTCCAAGGTCATTTGTAAACTGAAAGCTGACCGTGGAGAAGCCAGAGGTGGCTGAGTGTTTGCACAATTACAGCCCATTGGCAGAGGTTTGGTGCCCTCAGGCTGCGGCAGTTGGTGATCTGATCATGTTGAGATTAGAGAAGGTCCTAACAGGTTGCCCAGGCTGTTGACTCCAACTGTCAGTCTCTAATGACAAGGACAGAGAAGGGAAACCATTTTCCATGTTTGCTTCTACCTTCCTCTTCACTCCTCCTGCATCCCCTTCATCCGTGTGGGCACTCTCTCTGGAGCACATCCCAAAAGCCCAGAGCCCTCCCAGGTAGGGTAGTCCATTAGCCCTGGGGGGAAAACACAATACAACCTCCCCATTTATTCAGGCCAAGGACCCAGAGAGGAGATTTCCCACAATCGGACATGCATTACTTTAGTACAACTCCGACGCCCAAACCGTAACTTCTGCTTTTGCACTATGTATTTGAAACCGCTCAGCTCTTTATATGGGAAAAGGAACACTGCTCCCCTCAGACAGACAGACAGACCATCACAGTGCTGTGCAGTCATCCATAAGTTACTTAACTTCCCAGGCTCAGTTTGCCTGCCTGGGAATGAAGACATTATCTTCCCTGATTGCACCAGGTGGTGTCTTAAGGGGAAGAAATGTTTGGACCCAAGTAAGAATTCAGGTCCACGAACAAGGAGGGGCGGGAGCATTGGAAGCTCCTCCTCCCTTGCAGCGAGACCTATTCAAGCTCTAAACATCCTGCATCTCCCCACGGAGAAGCACAGACCACACGATTTCCCAAGCATCGGAGTAGGGCAGACACAATACAAAAGAGCAGCGATCATTTCAGAACTGGTTATGCTCTATTTTTTTAATACATGGTCAAAGGGGTGGGAGAGGACCCCTCCAACCCAGAG
>NW_006293232.1:2177478-2177850 GCF_000327345.1 Myotis davidii | reverse complement strand
GAAAGTTGGCGCGCACCTGCCCGCGGCTGGGGGCGCTCGGTCCCGACCGAATTGCTCCCGGACTTTCTTGGGCCATTTCTTCTCCCCCGGGGATCCGGCGTCCCGAGCCCCGCGTGGCCCCGGGTTCACGAATTCTGATCCCTGGGAGAGAAACCGCGCTTTTCTCGAAGACCTGCGCGCTAACTGATGCTTAATCGATTGGCGCTGAATGGTTGCAATTCCATTTTTGTTTTGTTTTGTTTTTCTTCTCCCTCCAGACAATGACTTTGTGGAATCCTCTCCCGCGCCTTATAACCCGGAGGAGTTGGGTAAGTCCCCCTTTGCCTTTCTTCTCTAATTCTGCTCGAAAACCACGCGTTTGGGGCGCCCAGA
>NW_006293232.1:2175717-2177447 GCF_000327345.1 Myotis davidii | reverse complement strand
GGGGGGGGCAGGGAACACTTCCTGTCTGCGCGTTCCTTCCGGGCGAGCACTGGCTGTTTCTGGGTGAGTGCTCCGGGGTGGTGGGACAGTGACCTATGTGCGATGGGGGACAGAGGGCGGGGGCCAGGCCAGGGGTGCTGCTCTCGGCACCACGCACAGCAAACTTCCGCACCTGGGGCCTTTGTAAGCATCCAGACCCATCCTGGCTGGAAGGACGCGACGGCGGCAGGTTCTGCTTAGCCACGTACCGTGCACGAGAAGGACATCCTGTGGACAGTCCTTAGCCTGAATGTAATGAAGTCCAGGACCACAACCGGCGATCCAGTAATTAAATTCCAGGACCTGGGCGCTGCATCCCTTCCTGGTTCCGATTCCTCATTTGGCCGTAGGTGTCTGGAAATAGGGCATTTCATCCTCCTGTGCGGAGATCTGTGGTGGGCGAATCAGACACTTGTCAAAGACAGACTTTCTTAGGTGAAGAGGACATTTGCACCGTTAGGATCCCCCTCAGTATTGCTGCCACCCAGTCTCGCTTGGTGGCTTCGTGGTTGTGTGTTTTTCTTTCTGCTGCTGCTGCTTCTCTTATTCTTTTCTTCTTTTTTCTCACTTTGGTTTAGTTTAGCTACTAACAATCTGGGCTCTCAGGCCTGTCCTTGCTGTTCTCTGATCACCGGCTTAAAAATCTTGCCTTCCTACGGCGAATGACTGTTTAAAAATGTTTATCCACAGTGCCCTTCTCAGCCTTAGGGACTGTGTTTCCCTCTTGGCCTGGGGTCAAGTCCCACACCACCTGAAGTAAAATTCCATCTCAGCCAAGCCTTCATTGATTTCTAGGTCTGGATCAAGGATGGCATTCTGAGGCAGAGACGGGTACCTTGTTTTATTCAGATGTGTTTCTGACAAGTTGTGAGGCGATCGCATCTCTGTAAATGGAATCATAAATTAAGTGTCCGAGCAAAACTATCTTTTAAAGACAAACGATGGTGAATCCTTTTATGAAATGAAAATGACATCTAAACTATAGCTTTGCATGAAGTGATTTTTTTTTAAAGCGAACTCTTAGTGATTTGCCCCACATGTGGATAATTGTATGTTAACATCGCCAGCATGGCCACTCCACAGTGTGACAGAAGCTGTTTGGTCCTTTTCAAGCATAGATAAGCATAAGCAGTGGGCAGAAGGGCCTCCCTGCTCTGAGAAACCACCTGTCTAACTGCTAAATCGTTTGCATTCACAGAATGATTTATGCACCACAAGGGCCCAGGTGTTTGACCCTCTTCCATCCCCATCTCTCTCTCTGAGACTGACAGGACTGCCCAGCTGAGTCACTGATAAATAGGGGAGCCCTTCCAAGTAGCGGTAGAGAATAAGAAAGCAACCTTTTTTCTCTACAGCTTTCCTGTGGGGCAAGTCCAGTTTCTCACGAGGAAATGAGAGTGTGAGAGGAATCATGGGGCACTGGGCGTCCAGAGTGATAGGGAATATAAAAACACAAGTCTGGGAGTCTGAGACCAGGGTTCTCGCCCTCACTCTGCTCCATCTTCCTTAGCAGATATGTTAACCAGCCTGTTTTCTCATCGTAGAAAAGCCGGGGTTGAGCCGGATGACCTCTAAGGTGTCATCCAGGTCAAGCCTCCTGATTGGCTGTGAGGGGCCCGAAAGCAGAGGGTGCCCGTAGCTGTTGGGTATTTATTACTCACATCCAAGTGCCATGCTGTTTGGGAGCATGG
>NW_006293232.1:2169542-2175562 GCF_000327345.1 Myotis davidii | reverse complement strand
ACAATGCCTCTTACAGAGGTGATGAGCTTGTCAAGCAGTCATCCTTTCTGGAGCACAGATTCACCCCCTGGCTAGAATATAAGGGTGGAGGGAGAGGTAAGTCATGAAAACTTAGTTCTATCACTGCACTTACTATGACCTTGGGCAGGTGTCCAAAGTGCTCGAGGCCTCAGTAACTCAGCAGCCCACTGGGAGACCTTGCACGGATGCTGTAACGGTGCACGCCAAGCACCACGTGCTGTATATGCAGGTATTCAGGAAGTATTTGTTGTCGCTATCTTATTATTATTATTTATTTGAAAGATATTCCTTTCCCATGTGTGAAGGATGGACTAGTTCTTAACAATTGTCCCACCTCGTAACCAAAACCATCTTTATTTCTACAATTTTCTCTGCAGTGTAGCTAGTTTCCAAAAACAGATGTGCAGGCATAGCGATCAGGTCAATTGAATTGTCTAGTTATTTGTCCCGGAAGCAGCACATAGAATGAGGCCTTTGGTAACAGTCCCACCACTTTCTTGTGGCATGATCTGTAGTCTGTTTCACCTCCAAGTTTTCCTATCAGTCTCCCAATGTACCACAACTGGCTCCCTGAGGAATTAATTCTCAGTGTTATAGCAAGATCACATAATGAAATTAAGGTACCAGAAAAGGGTTTTTTTGAAAAGGCATATACCTCTGGATGAATGCTATGTTAAGGCTGCCCATGATGGAGAGTTCAGAAATATGCCCTCCCTCCTGCTGCAGTTTCACTGGGTGAGGAGGCAAAGCCCACACCTCTTCAAAGCCTTTCTGAAGTCCCATCCACAGGTAGAAGTGATGGCCATCTCAGGAGGTAAGAGGGATGCCTAGGGAGTTGGGGTGAACCTAGTTGTGACCATGTCTGCCCCTGTCTAATAGCCTTGATTGACTCCTCACTACCTAGAGGATTGGTTCGGCGTAGGAGGACCTCCGCCCGCTGCATTACCCCCATTTGCTATAACCTTCTGGTTATATTGAACTATGGGGAGGTCTCCATAATCAGATCTGTTCCCTGTGTCTGTGGGCCTTTCCTTCTCTCCGCTTGCCTCCCATAGCTGGTTCCTCCTCCTCCTTTGACACTAAGCCCATGAGTCATGTCCTGCTAGTGTCTCTCAAGCCTGCACATTCGAATGGGCAGAGCTATTAAAAGACCTGACTCTGACCAACTGTACCAGAATCCTTGAAGTGTAGTCCCAGACATCAGTGTTTTATCAGCATGTGTGATTTTTTAAAGTCATCCCTCAAGTGACTCCCATATGTAGCCAGAGTTGTCCGCTACTGCCCTTGATTGTGGCCCCCTCATTCTTGGTAAATCTAGCAGCCAGCACAGTGCCCGGCCCAGGTAAATCTTCAATAAATGTTTGTTGCACAAGTGAGTGAGGGCGTCAGCCTGGGATGCTGTGTCTTTTCATAGTGATGATACAGCTTTAAGATTGGCCTCTCTGCTCGTCGTGATGGTGCCTTGGGGACTGAATCCTTTGACCTGTGACCTCTCTCTCCTTTGTTCGTTTCTTAGGCTTATCCAATTTATCTCTTATTACTATTCTTAAAAATTGAAGCGTTAAAACCATGTGTAGTGCTTAAGAGCATGTGGGTTTGGTTTTTGCCCCACCTCTGATTTGCCTTACGACCATGGGCAAGGCACTCAATCCCTGTCTCTGCTTCCTCACCTGTCAATCCGTGTGCTTACTATTTTCTGATGCTCTTCTAGGCCCACCCACCACCCTTCAGCACTCTGCTTTGTGCCCTGGAAACCTTACCTTCTGGAACGGGCCACCTGGCTTGCAGTGAGAGGCACTGGTGGGGTATGGGAGGGTGGAGAGAAAGATGTCTCGCTACTTATTCCCTTCCCTTCAGGAGGCTGTGTTATTCTAGGCCTCAGCTCCTCTAGAGTCACCCTCTCTTATGGCATCAGCTCTTGCTGGATTCTGGAACCTTCCTTTCCGACTGATGGGTGGGAATAGCCCTAGGTGCTTCTTCATCATCACTTTTGTCAGCAGTCCCTTCATCACTTTCTTCGGTCACTCCTCTTGGGCACACCACCCATTTTCTGATAGGGCCCTGACAGGTACAATGGGGATGATAACAGCACCAGCTTTCGAGCGTGATTGTGAGGAATAAATCATTTTAGGAGGAAGGGGCAAATGAGATAGCCATCATTAAACATGTACTATGTTTTCATGTCCCTAGGCAAATGCTCTGACGCCTTCGGGCATGGTCAAAACCTTCTGAAAGATTTAATTTTTAACATATAAGTTTTTTAAATGTTGCCATTCATCTCCTCTTCCCCACCCAGCATTGGAAGGTTCCGCCAAGACTCAAGAGTTAGGGAGAATCGGTTCCAAGTCAAATATATCCTGCATCCAAAGTTTCTTCCCTCCCATTCCTGGGGGCGAATAAGGAGAAAGGTCCTAGGCTTAACATTCACCTACTTGGTGTCGGGCACTTTACATGTGTAAACAGTCTGCTCAGCCTCCCAGCCTGGAGTTTAAAACATGTCCCCTACATTGGTACCCCCAAATATAGTGATTTTTGAGCATGTGCCTGCCCATATTGCTAAGAAAACAAGTCTTTCTTTAGGGCTGTTCCCCAATTTTATGTCCAAGAATTCTCAGGGGGAATTCACGGAGTTAGTTCTGGCTGCTCTAGCCTTTCACCAGGGGAGCTGGAACTCAGATACGTCTTGCTGAGGCTCGTGGACACCATGATAACTGCTCCAAGTCCTCTCTTAAGAAACCAGTGACCACATGTCTCGGACATCACTGCTGCTGCCCCAGCTCACACCAGAACCTGGAGGCTTGGCATTCCTCTGTTTCCCCTTGTCCTAACCTATGTTGGTCTCAGGGGTGAGAACCCTGCTCTCCTCTGTACTCTTTCAGCCTCAGAACGGACCCAGGTCCTTCAAATTACTACACAAGCCTGGCCCCACTGAGAGTCTGGGATCAGGTTGGCACCATGGCCAGCTCTGAGCCAGCCTCCAATCAGCCGGGGCCAGGCATCCCACCCCTGGACCCACCCCAGGTCTCACCACCCTTGGAAGCTATTTCTCCTGCCTTCCTCCCGCCGCAATCCCAGAACATAGCTTCCGAGAGGAAGGGAGTTTTCACCCCAGTTTAACTTTTTCTCAGGATGATTGACAGTGGAAAATTCAATTCCCTTTGCAGGAAACCTCACCCTACGGCAGGGGGTGTGGTCTGACCTCTTGGCTGCAACAAAACATTCACAGAACTGTTCGCCATTGTCCCGGTTCCCTAAGTCCAGGCAACTCTGTCTGTTCCGTTACTGATCTTGTTGGGCACACTGCTCATTTCATCCTCAGAACGACTCAGTGAAGCCGCAGAGAGGATTTTCACTTTATGGAGGAGGAAAGGGCGGTTCAGGAGGTTACACTATCTGTCCAGTGTCATGCAGCTGGTCAGAGGCAAAGTTTAGATTCAAAATATAATCTCTGGCTCCAGAGCCAATCTCAGCTTCCTGGGGAGGAGAACAGATAAGTGCCCTCCTCCCGGGGAGACCCGGCTGTGGGTTAAGTACATAACATGCGAAAGTAACCAGCACAGAGCCTGGCGAGACAGCCTATGGCTTCTCAGTACATATACTTGTTGAATAAGTGAATGGTAGGTACTCGAAAGATATAAATACTTTATTAGACCATCACCTAGTGATCAATACGCACTAAAGGAATTGTCTGTAATGGGACTCGAAGCAACAACCGGAAAGATTTCTCTGAGCTTCATTCCCTTCCTGCTCTTCCTGCTCTGTGTTCCAGTGTAGAGCTCCTGGGACAGGAAACCTCCTATGGCGCGGATGTGATTTCTAAAGGGAACTAAACCATTCTGGCAGCATCATTTAGGGCAGGTCGGTAGAAGCCTGGAGAGAAATCTGGATGCATAATTGAAGGCAGGTGGACTCAGGCTCAGGTGTGAAATTCATCACGGCTCCCTAGATGTGTGTTTGCGAAGTGATACTACACATTGCCCAGGAGGTAGAGTTTGTTTTTCAGGGAGAGATTGGAGTAGGAAAGGGAAAATGACAATACATTCTGAGGATTAAATGCTTAGTTACCTTGGCTAAGAAAAAAAAAAGAGCAAGGTAGATAGGGAATAGTGGGATAAAACACACACACACACACACACACACACACACACACACACACACGTACGTGCGTGGTGCGCATGAATGCAAAAATGGAAAGGACATTTTCTTGCCAAAGCGATGTTTTTACTAGAAGTCTAGAAAGAGACTGTGTTGAGTTATTCCTGGGTCTTAAACACAATCACGACTGCCTAGAAAGGATGGTATTTCTTCCCGTGTGAAGGACACTGGAGTCTAAGGGTGTTAATGCCCAGCCTGACCTGCTCAGGAGAACTGTGATTCTGGTTTCTGGGTCACGTTCTCACTGGATGATCGTTCTGGAATATGCCCTGTTTGTTTTTGTTTCTCTCCAACTGGTTTTGCCCAGGGTGGGCCCATCAAAATGATTCAATACCATTTTTTTTTCTCTCTCCTGTTACCCTTTCTCCTTTTCTCCCCTCTTCTCTCTGGCCTCATCTCTCTCTCCCTGCCCCCTTTCTGTCTCTGGTGCCCTATGTCAGTGTCCTTCCCCTTCCTCCGCTAGCTCCCTCCTTCCTTTTCCCATTGTCAGCTGGAATATGGACAGAAAGGGCAGGGCTTGCCTTCCTGGGGCTCTCTGCCAGAAAATGGAACAGGTCAAATTATAAAAATGATTTAGAAAGAATGCTTTTTGGCAAAATGGGGAAACAGATGTTCAGGGCTGGGTTTGCTGTCTCTCGCTATCTGCTGCCTGCTGAAATGCCCTCCTTTGCCGGACTCCTCGCCAGGGCACCCCTGGGGTTATTTTCATGTCAAATACGCATGTACATTTATTGCTGCTTAATTCTCCTCTCCCGGTGACCTTTGTACCCCCACATACAGAGTGGACAGGCGCTGTTTAATAGTCAGCATTTTATGGAAACTTCAGATTCTTTTTTTTTCTTTTCTGGAGGATATTTTTTCCATTGATTTTTAGAGTGAGTGGAGGGAGGGCAGGAGAGAGGAGGGGAGAGAGAGAGAGAGAGAGAGAGAAAGAGAGAAACATTGATGTGAAAGAAACACATCGATTAGTTGCCTTCCACATGTGCCCCAACTAGGGTAAGGGATCGAACCTGCAACCCAAGTACGAGGGCCGGCGCTCTAACCATTGAGCACATTGGTCAGGTTCTTAAGAAAATAGAGAAAGGACCTGCGGGTGTAGAACCTCATCTGAAATGGAGTCTAGGGAAAGCTCGGGGTTGAAGGGGGTTGAATGATCATCTGTAACTTGCCAGGGCTCCTTTCTTTCTGTCCCCAAAGGTTTGCTGATTACTGACTGTTGACCAAAAAGAAAAGTCCATTATTGTGGCCCTTTGTGGCTGACCAACCAGAGAATTTAGATTATTCCATCCTTTTTAAAAAAAAACACATATTACCCTTTTGGCTCTAAAAACCATTTCCCCCCAAACTCAAAAGCCATTTACCCCCAAACTCAAACATTTGCTGTGGACGGCATTCTTGCTGGACACCTGCAGCCTCCAGCCCCAGTGGAGCGGTTGCAGTGATTAGGGTGAGTGCTGTGAGGGCAGTAGGCAAGGAGGCAGGGGGCCCCAGAGGAGAGGAATCTGACTCAGTCGTGGAGGCCCAGGGGAGGCCAGGCAGGCTTCCTGGTGGAGAGCAATCTTCCCAGTGTGACCTGAAGAACAGAGGTCCAGGACATGAGCAGCATCATCTGCCTTAACAGCTGGCCGCAGCCACAGCAGCTCCTCCTCCAGGGCCCGTGTCACCGAGGGCGGAATAATGGGGTGCCAGTGAGTGACGCTGAACCTTCTGCCTCAGACAGGTCTACACAGTGGGACTGTGACCTCATGAACGCCTTCCTGAAATGCTGTGCATATCCTCACGGCTCAAGGAGTCTGTCCCACCAGTAAAAGGTCTTTATATTTGGCTAAGTGGGACTCCGTGGG
>NW_006293232.1:2168309-2169515 GCF_000327345.1 Myotis davidii | reverse complement strand
TTTCCCCATTAGGATCATCATTATTGTTTGTATCACTCTCAGCTCCTGGGAGCTGCCATTCCACACGGTTTAACAAATGAGAGTCTGAGGAACCCTCTAAAGCAGGTGTAGGGACATAACCTAGCGTAGGAAGGCATTGTCAGAATTAGCAAACAAAAATACAGCATAGCAGTTAACACTGAATTTCAGGTAAAAAGCAAATGGTCGTTTGTAGTATATGTGTCCCCTGCACCAGTTGGGATTTACTAAACTAAAAACTCTTGTTGCTTATCTGAAATTCAAGTCCGACTGAGGGTTTGTCTGGCAGCCCTGGTGTGGGAGCAGCACCTGGGCTGCTCTGCCCTTGCATTGCGTTTGGCTTGCTTTGTTAGGTGAGCTCAAACCCGGCTCCGTTCCTGCCGTCCGTACTCAGTCCCCATCGGACTCCATTTGGGTGCTTATGTCAATGAGATGCGATGGCTGATAGGGGTCTTATTTTATCACCTCATTAGAAAACGGATGCAAAAATTAACCCTTCTTGCAGCAGAAATCCTGGACAACTTCAGGGATTTGATGTGCGCTCCATTTCATATAACACCTCCCCCAGGCCAGTCTTTCTCCTGGACTGGCTGCAGGACTTCTGGCGTCTGCGTATGGAAGACTCATTTCCTCCATTCTCTCTTGTAACCTGAAGCTGGGGTCTAATCTACTCCATTTTGAAGAGTCAGAGCATCTTAGTGTCCTCATCCCCTGAACACTCAGGGTCCTCCCTCCTTAATGCATGGGCACTCAGCCTGTGCCAGGTCATCACCAGAGGGGGTGCTGTGTGTATGTGGGAGGAGCCTCCTGAGAAAACCTGGTCTAGAGCTGCAGTGACAACACTTATAACACTTTCTATGTAGGCAGCTGACTATGAACCCTGACTTCTTGTTCTTGAACCCAGTTCTCCATGTTTGTGTTCTAGACCTTTAAATTTTTTTTTTTTTTACTGTGACCCAACATAAGGGTACATTTTACATTTAGACTCACAGGTACAATTTTTAATATGAATACAGCTAAAATTGAAGTTTTGTGGCATAGCCATTACACCCTTATTAGATAGGCTGCATCTGATGTTTTCTAATATGTTTTATTTTATTTATTTAAAATGCTGTTCAATGATTTCCACTAATGGGTTGCCAACTACTCTTTGAAAACAATGGTCTGGTGTGTTATATAGCAAATATA
>NW_006293232.1:2161328-2167400 GCF_000327345.1 Myotis davidii | reverse complement strand
AATAGAGAGGCAGAAGGGGAATTGATCCCAGGACCATCTGACTTCTCAGCCTGTGTTTTGAGATACTTAACTGTGTCCCACAGACTGGAAACCACCTCTGGTGGTTTAGAAAAAGAGGATGTTTGTTACATGCCTAGCATAGTGATTTTGTGGAGACTTAATAGATCCTACTCCCTTCCACAAGAAGGGAAAAACTTAGTAAAAGTTCAGGTCCCTAGCAGCCTCCAAGAGTCTGTGAGTCCATCCATCACTAGCTACACCAGGGTCAGGCCTCAGAATACTTTCCTCTGGTTCACCCAGGCTGGACTTGCGGGGAGCTCCTCTCCTGTCCAGGCGAGCTGGGAGGAGGAACTGCTTGCTTGTCAGGAAAAGTAATGCAGTGTTTAAAACAGGCTTGAATCCTGCCTCGTCACTCATAAGCCACCCGACCTCGGGAAATTCACATAACCTCACCTAGACTTTTCCCTCATGTGTAAAACTTGGATGATAATACCTGCCTTCCAGGTACCGATAAAATGCGATAGTGTTTGAAATCACCTGGCACAGAGGAGACACTACTCTGTACATGCTATGTTAGAACTGAGAACTGGGCTTTGACCATTCTTCTCCTCCGATGACTCTTGCCAATTGCCTTATTTAGGTTGGGAGTCTGTGTTCATAGAAAGGTAGATTCCCCCAAATGTTCTACACCAGTGGTTCTCCAAGTGTGACTCCTGGGCCAGCTGCATTAGGGTCATCTGGGAACTTGTTAGAAATGCAATTCTTGAGCCCCACCCTGACCTACTGAATCAGAAGCTGTGTGTCAACAAGCTCCTCCGGTGACTGATGCAGCTAAAGTTTAAGAACCACTGCCCTACTGCACTGGGGATCCTGGCCTTCCCCTTTTTTAATGGGGCTCATTCGAAGCCTCTAGAGAGATCGTATCTTTTGTATAAATATTGTGATCAAATACATAGACTATGGAGTTTACTTTCAGGTTGTTTCTATTTAATCCTTTTATATTTTACCCCCAATTGGTCATTTTCTGATGTTTCCTTTCTCACTTCCACTTAGTTTGAAACTCATCTGTATATGCCTTATGTCATAAAGGCTGAATAGAAAGGATCCATTCCTAGACACTGGATAAGGGAGACTGGTACCATGGCTAAGGAATTCTTCCTGGGCCCATCCCTGGGTCCCCGGTACCGGATACCTGCAGGTCCTCTCTCCTTTTGCCTCCTTTGTTTCTTACACTCATTGAGCTCTTTCCTGCTTCAAGATCTTTGCACATGCTGTTTGCTGTCCCTTCTTCATCACCTTCCAGAAGCCTTCCCTTTCCACCCCCTGTAAGAAGCCACCATTCTCCTTTGTTAGTCTCAGTGATTGCTCCTTTTCTTCATCACACATGGACAAATTTGTATTATAGATTTATTTATATACATTTAGTAAGACAGAGCCCATACCAAGGTATTTGGGCAACAGGTGTAGTGTCTTGTCATTCAGTGTAATTGATAACATTTTTTGAATGAATGAATAAATGAACCATTGTAGTGCTCACATAGTTTTGCCTTCTTTCAAACTGTATTGTGCTTTCCTTTCAGTTAAGCCTTCTGTTTAGGACTTATTTTTTTCTGATTATTTCTAATTATTTCACTCTCTACCTTGAACTTTTCTGAAGACTGTTCTGCATCCTATGACACTGGCTCTATCACAGATACACCATAAGTACTTCCTGATTTCTGGATGAATAGCATCATTTAAATTTTAACACCTCACCCCACTCTGAGTTTATGCTGTAAAACAAGTTTTTCTCCTGAACCGAACCATCCAGAGCTGCTGAAGCCACTAGGAATGTTGAGAGCTTCTCCATTTCTCTGTCTTTGGCATTTAAAGTACAAGACATGACAGTGTTTAGTGTATATTCTAGAAAGAGGAGGATGAGAACTGTTGTATAAGTTGTGGAGGGGCCATTCTTCTCACTGTTCCTTCTAGCTATGGGCAGAAAGCACATATTTTCCGAATAAAACACCGAAGCATCCTTTCCAGAATGGCAACCACAAGGGATCTCAAGTATCAACATTCTGACCTAAGTTATGTCCAATTATTGTGACAATCCTTGTTTTTAATAGTCATCTTGTGTTGCTGTTATTTTAGGAATTCAGTACCATCCTAGTTTTAGGAAAAAAAGGTGTCTATATCATCTTTGGAAATAAGAGAGTAAAACATGATTAGCTTTTTGGCTGATATTGTATATTTTTTAAATTTATCTTTATTGTTGAAAGTATTATAGATGTCAGCTTTTTTCCCCATTGACCCCCTCCACCCTGCACCCATGATTAGTTTTTTGTTAGTGAAAAGAGGGAAAGGAAGAAACTATTATAGCATGATACACTACAGGATAAATGAAACCGAGGCTGCTTCTTATTAGTATGCAATTGGATTCACCCAACAACTCAGTAGAATGATCATTATGGTCAGAAGCTTGGGAGCCTGTAAACTAGGCAACATCAGTTACTCAGCTAACTCAGTGGTTCTCAACCAGGGGCAGTTTGTCCCCTAAGAGACATTTGGCAGTATCTGTGGAGGTGTTATTAGTTACCACAACTTGATTTGGGGTGGGGTGTTGCTACTGGCATCTAGTGGGTAGAAGCCAGGGATGTAGTTAAACATCCTATAATGCACAGATTAATCTTTCACAACAAAATATTACCAACCCAAATGTCAATAGTGCCAAGGCTGAGAAATCCTGAGATAATCAACCAAAAAGTATGACCTTTGATACTCCCAAGGTTTTTGTAGTAGTAATAGTGGCAAATACTAATTAAGATGCATATCATTTATTAAATACCTGCTATATGCCAGGCTCTATATTCACAGCTACTCCGTATGTCAGTTAGGATCTGACCTCGGGTTCATTTGGGACCAATGTCTCTCTCTACCCTTCCTCTTTATTTTTTTAAAAATATATTTTTATTGATTTCAGAGAGGAAGGGAGAGGGAGAGAGAGATAGAAACATCAATGATCAGAGAGAATCATTGATTGATTGCCTCCTGCACACCCCCTACTGGGGATTGAGCCCACAACCCAGGCATGTGCCCTTGGCTGGAATTGAACCCAGGACCCTTCAGTCCGCAGGCCAACGCTCTATCCACTGAGCCAAACCAGCTAGGGCTACCCTTCCTCTTTAGCTATTTAGTGTAGGTGCATTTTCCCTGGACAAGTTCATATCTACTCTCTGTTTCTTGTGTTTTAGATAGAACAAATGGTGTGTTTAGTGCATACTGGTAATAAGTTCACAGGAGAAAGTCATGAGGCAAGAAGAGACCGGTGTGTCACATGGGCATGAAGCGAATAACATCCAGACAAACAGGCCGATCCATAGCTTACTAACTGAGCCAAATGCCCGTGTAGGTTGGTAGTATAGACCCTGGCCCTTAGGAGGTATTTAATACATATTTGTTGGGAAGTTTTTCATAAAGAGTCTTTGGATAAGTTTCAAACAGAGCAGGGTTTCCAGATGATCTGTTACAATACATCTAAATCCTCCTAGGAGGAGTTCCCTCATGTCTAAGGCAGCTGAAATTTCCAGAACTACTGAGGTGTCTCCCCTATGTATCTTCCACTTGTCTTTCACATCCTCTTCCTCTTCGTTTTTCACTCTTCCATTCTTCATTACTCTGGCCTGGCAAAAGCTCATCCCCTGCCCTTCCTCTTGTCAGAGCAATAGTCTCCCTGCACCCTCTACTTTAAGCACTCCCAGTAGTCCCTGAATTTTGTTCCTGCCAATAGTTTGCAAGATGAGGTAAGGTGTGTGTCAGAATCTCCAGAGGAGGCAAGTGCCATGTGACATGCCCATGCCTTTACTAGTAATATCTTTCTCTCAGTACATGGATTTTTTGGAAACTTCTCTTCACCCTCTCCCACCCCCCAATCCTGCAAAATTGGTCACTCCTTTGTGCTCCCATAATGCTTTGTTTTAACCTGTAATGTGGCAGCCATTTCACAGAGGAGGAAGCCGAGGCTTTTGTTAGGTTACTCTCCATAGTTGGAAATGGGTGGAGCCAGGACTTACTCTAAAGGCCAAGTTCATGCTCCTTTACCTGGATGCCTATTACCTCACCCTTCTTCCGGCCTCTGTGCTTGTCTGGTACATCCTGGTGCCTGCCCGGTTTGGAGACAGTTCTCTGAGCTGTCCCTAAGAATGCTAACATTGTTCCATCATCACCTTCCTAACTTTCCTAGGGGCGAGTAAAAGACAACCTGTGTCACTTTAGAAAGGAAAGATGCTGACCTTTAGAGTGTTTGTGCAGATCCAAAGAAAACACAGATGCTAACTGGTTCACCTGGCTGGTAGTGAAACTGCATTTAGTTTTTATTAGTAACATACCTTCTTCCTATTTGGCCCATACTTTGGAATCTCCAACCAAATATTACTGTCAAGTGTTATTGATGGTCTCTTGCTAGTCAGATCCAAAGTCTTTTTCTCAGGCCTTAGTTTCTGAACAATACATTCAGATGTAATTGATGTAGAAGATTGTTCATTTTCCATATTTGATGTAGTGATTATTAATAGTTGAAGTTCAGGTATATGGAGGGGGAAATTGGCCTCCAGCAGGTCTTTCTGTCGATGCTGCCATGAATTTGACTTGTGTTATCACTTGGTATCAATATGAAGAGTCCAGGCTGGTCCACCTAATTGAATCAGAAGATTCCTGAGCCCACAAGCTGTGTCTGTCACTTGATCAGAAGTCGAGGAATCTGAGAAAGGGACCCAATTCCTCAGTTTCCTGTCTTCTATGCCTTTAAACCTGCCCAGTTCTCTACTTCTCCCACCTCTCCCTCTTCTTCCTCCTTTTTCCCCTAATTTTTTGTTGTGGGCATTCCAGGTAAACCAATCTTCACAGCTTCATTTTTTTCCCTCTATACCTTTTCTCGGCTTCTCACTCAAGCTCTTCTTATTTCCTCTTGCTCAGGGGATAGTAAGTCTCTTAACATCTTTCTCAAACAAGTTTCCTCTCTCAGTCTCTCACCTCTGCTTCTTCCATGGGTCCAATGACCCATTCTTCAAAGAACGGTCCATTCTCCCTATGACGCAGGTCCAAAATCTGGGTTATCTTGATTGCGTTGCTCTTTCTCCCAGGATAGCCATCTAGTCCACGAAAAGAGGAAAGTCTTGCTCCAAAGGCTTGGTATCTTTCTTCATTGCATGTGGTATCTTCAAAGATTAGGTATCTGCATGGTATCTCTTCCTTCCCATCTCCTTTGCCCCAATCTCTCAGGTCATTGCTTCCTGCAACTATTACCCAGATCCTCTCTGCCTTACAGGGCTATTGGAGGCTTGGTTGAAATAATCATAGCAAGTATGTGGTGAGCACTTATATGCATTGTGCTAAATATTCTACGTCTGTTACTTCATTTGGTCCTACAACCACCCCGTGAGGCTTAAGTGCTATTTTCATCACCGTGTAAACTGAGGTTTAAAGAAGTTAGGCGACTGGCCCAAGGTTACACAGATGGTGAGTGGTTGCACCATGACTCAATCCATGCCTGTTTTGTTCCCAGGGGTGCTTGTAACTTATAAATTCTGTTGCTTCCTAGGATACAGTATGGTATCTAATAGAGGTCAGTTAATAAATGTGCGTTTCCTTCCTTCCTTCCCTCCTTTTTCTGTCTGTTCTTTCCCAGTCTGTGCTAAAATGCTAGCTGCCTCTGAGCTCCACCACCCTTCAGTGCTCTCCTTCCTCCTGCAGTCAGAACTTCTCTCCACCTTTCCCAGGCACCTCCAGCCCTTGTGTTGCTGCCTTCCTCTTTTGTTGGCATATTTTGTCTTCTGAAATAAATCTGTGAAGGGCTTAGCTGCTTTGGGTGCTATCAAGTACTAAGATAGCTGACTTTAAACAGAGTAGGTACTTGGTAAATAATTGTTAAATTACTGCATTTGGACTTTATCTGGAGAGGTTCCTGAGCTTTCCATCCTGGGAATCAGAAGACTAGATTGGAACCATCAGAAGAACACACAATCCCAGAGGAATGACTGAAGGGGAACAACTGCTGGCAGTCTAATTAGGCGATGGTCACAATCCGGCAGGAAT
>NW_006293232.1:2160504-2161276 GCF_000327345.1 Myotis davidii | reverse complement strand
TGCTCGAAGGGATCCTGGTCTGTGAAAGGACAAGGAGAGGAGAGGCACACCGGGTGTGCATGCACTAACTCTCCTAGTAACATCTTCCTGCGCAACCGCAGTATCACCTGGCCTCTGGTCCTGGGAGCAGCAGAGCTGCCTTTGAAAGCCGGGGAGAAATGTTATGGTGGGGCGTTCGTTCCCTGTCTCCAGATCAAGACTCCCAAGGCCTGCCCTGGATAACTGAATAGTTGGGGTGGGTGAAGAATGTTACTTAGTAAGGCCTGGTTTAATAAGAGGTGGGGGAGAATCAGCCACATTTTCCCAGAGTCACTGTCTTTGCCTCCACTGGGGCAGATAACGGCTTGGGGTTTGTGGCCACAGGATGCACAGTACATTTAAGAGCTAAGGCTGTGTAAGACCCGTTAGCAGCATGTCGTCCACTCTCCGCGTGTGACAGAAGCGCTGGGGCCTGGGGAATGCAAAGAGGAAAGCGTGTGGCCACTTTTCACCTGGAAATTCCACTTAAGAAAAAATAAAAATCCTAAACGGAACCTAGCCTGGACTTAGAGGACAGATAAGAAACCTATTATCTGCCGGAGTTAGCCTGGTGGGAAGGGAGAGCAAGTCGAAGGAGGAGGAACTGACAATTAAACCGCAGCGGGGGACAAAACAAGAGCGGCTATCGCCTTCCTAACTCTCCGGGAGACATGTCTGCTGGAGCTTCAGGCCAGGGCAGCAGGCGGGCTCCTGGACCCGAGGACGGTGGAGCCCGGCTGTAGGCGGGCTCCAG
>NW_006293232.1:2158524-2159642 GCF_000327345.1 Myotis davidii | reverse complement strand
CAAGATGAACTGTTTTTTTCTTGGATTGTGACATTGGTGGCGGGAGGGAGATTGGCGCGTCGCCCGATGGATGACAGCCGAGTGGAGCCGAGGCCCTGCGCTTGGGCAGGGGCCTAACGTGCCCGGTAGTCAGCCCTGCTGGACTGACAGCCCCTGCACGCACCCATCTCGAGGGCCTGCGCCGCCTGGACTGAGCTGGCAGCGAAGATGCCCGGGTTACCGCTGGCAGCCCCAGCCCGAGAATCCCGACTCCCGCCTGCCCGCAGCTCCCTAGCCTCGCCACGCCTGGCTCTCTAGTGTCTTGACTGGTGGAAGGGAAGACTTTGCATTTTTGTTCGAAGGTTTTTTGCTTTTGTGGCTTCGGTGTGGGTTTACTGTCTCCAATTGGCAAAAGCTTTGGAAAATGCCCAGCTTGCATGTGGATCACCTGGGTAGACTGGGGCTTCAGCAGCTGGGACCCTCGCATGCAGCCTCTGGAGGCTTTGTGGTTTGGACCAACATTTTGGGCCCCTGGGCCCTGAGCTCCCTTGCCATCCTGACACAGTGCGGACACGGTTGCCCATGACCTTCTTCTAGGCATATCACGACGAGAGTTGAGGTTTTGTACTGCTGCTCAAGTCCTGGGTGGTGGTGGTTGGGGTTGGGGGGTGGGGGGTGGTGGTGGTGGTGGAGAGCCATTTATGATACCCTGAGATGCCTCTGACTACTCCAAACAATAATACTATTTGACATAAGCAAGTAAAACCAGAATGGAGGGGTATTAATAGCTATGATTCCAAAAAAATGTCCGTGCTTTTCGGGAAGTGAAAAGTCAGGGCTTGACAGAATGACCTCATTCAGCTGCTCCTGTGTAATATATTTTTAAAAAAACTTTTTTTGTTTTAAGTTGAAAAAAAAGAGAAAAGAATAGTCAGGGCTTGAAATGTTGAACAGTCAGGGCATTCTGCTTCCAAACTGCCGCTTGGGTCCCTGCCAAACTGACAGATTTCCTCTGGCTGCCCGCCACTCCTGCACACCCCTACACCTGGCTCCCCGCCACTCCTGGACACCCCTGCTCCTGACTGCCCACCACTCCTGGACACCCCCTCCTGTCTGTGCCCACCACTCCTGGACACCCC
>NW_006293232.1:2154370-2157924 GCF_000327345.1 Myotis davidii | reverse complement strand
CTGTCCGCCACTCCTGGACACCCCTACTCCTCGCTTTCTGCCACTCCTGGACACCCCTACTCCTGACTGCCCGCCACTCCTGGACACCCCTACTCCTGACTGCCCGCCACTCCTGGACACTCCTACTCCTGGCTGCCCACCACTCCTGGCGTCCACCACTCCTGGACACCCGTGCTCCTCACTGCCCACCACTCTTGGCATCCACCACTTCTGGATTCTGGTAGCTCCCTGTGGTGGTCAGACCCAGGTTAACAATTAGGGGTCTGTCTAGATTGCGAACTCTTGAAGAATCTAGACCAGGGTTTCCCAACGTAGGGCACACGCCCCACAAGGGGGCAATTTGAGAATGAGTTATTAACAATGAATTTTCTGCATTTCTTATGGTTCTAGGGACCTCATGTACATTATATAAATATTGTGACATATTTATGCATTTCAGTTCTCTATTATATATGTTTTGAAACTTCATTTGCTGTTTTTCATATCAGTTCATATTATTATTATTTTTAAAATAATTTCTTAGTGATTTCTTCCTCAGTACTTCAATGTCCTTTCTTCTTTTATTTTTCTCTTTCATGGATGCCATTTTCTTTGAAGCTTGTTAACTTAATGGCCTTTTAGGCTTTCCCCACGTGAATAGGAGTTCACTTTTGAATAATAAGAATTATATGTCACATGAGGGGGCATCAGGATTTAGAGATGCGTAGGTGGGGCCTGGCCCAAAAAGGTTGAGAACCACTGCTCTAGACCAATGTGAAATTCATTTCCCAACACATTGCTCTGAGCGTTACACTGCCGTTAGTATGACTGCTCTTCATGGGACTTATGGGAGCAATACCTAAATACACTTTGAACTGTTTTACAGAGGAGTAAAGGATTGGAAGCCACTTATTTGACCAGAATGAAAAGGAGTAGGGCATAGAGAAGGCTTTAAAGATGCCCTAGTCTCCCTGGTGAGGTGTTGGTGGGGAGTGTTTAGTTTTGGGAGAGATATATTTTCAAGATAAGGAAACCCTTGTAACCTCTGCAAGTGGATAGGAGGGGGAGAAGGTGCTGGACTTAGGAGGTCCATTCCCTCCTCCCCTTCTTTTTAAAGTGCACAGAAGTGTTGGTCTTTTAGGTCCTGTGCAGAGGGAGGGTGGAGAATACTAATGTATGGAAGGGCACATATATCTTTTCATGGAAGTTCATGGAGGACTTGCAGTTTAAATGAGGTTTTAAAGTGCTGTCCTTAAGAAAAGCACATGAATGCAGGAATGTGAGTGGTTTTATGGGCAGGCACACTGCTGATTAGCCTTGAGAATGCCTGCCTTGGCCAGTTGGCCTGGAGGCATCTGCCTTTTTTTGGTCTACCCTTGTGCAGGAGCATGGACCCAAGCCTGGGAGAGATGGCTGAGCCAATTTATGAAATTAGATGGCAGTCTGGCTGGTGAGAATTCTGTTGAAAAGTACAGCCCCTCAGTACCAGTGCTGTGTTTTTACTTAGTACTTTGTGGAAGTGCTCTGAAAATGATGAAGTACTACAGTACTCCCCCATTACCTCCCAGTGGATGTCAGAAACTGCAGATAGTACTGAACCCTATGTATACTATGTTTTTTCCTGTATATACATCTTTATGATAAAGGTTAATTTATAAATTAGGCATAGTAAGAGATTAGCAGTAACTATAAGAAAATAGAACAGTTATAACAATATACTATAACTAGAGGCCTGGTGCACGAAATTCATGCACAGGTAGGGTCCCTAGGCCTGGCTGGCTATCAGGGCCGATCGGGGCCTTCCGGTTGCTGGCCGGGGCTTCCCTTCATTCCATGCCGCCCCCTGGTGGTCAGTGAACGTCATAGCGAGTGATCTAACTCCCGGTCTCCCGGTGGAACTCCCGAGGGGACACTTTGCATATTAGCCATATATATAAAAGTTATGTGAATCACTTTGGGGCCATTATTAAGTAAAATAAGGGTTACCTGAGCACACGCACTGCGATACCAGGATGGTCCATGTGATAACTGAGCCAGTTAAGTGACAAATGGGCAGGTAGTGTACACAATGGACGAAGGGGCTGGTCACATCCTGGGCCAGATGGACTGGGATCGCGCGAGATTTGATCATGCTGCTCATAACCGCGTGAAATGTTAAACTTATGAATTGCCGATTTCGGAAGTTTTCCATTTAATATTTTTAGACTGAGGTTGACTGAGATTACTGGAACCTTGGAAAGCAAAACCATGCACTACCATATATAATGTAAGCCTTTTAAAGAAAAAATAATGACTATGAAACAAGGGAATTGCTAGTAAAAATTGTAAAAACCTGAAAGATTTTCCAGGCCCATAAATTAAAAGGAAGTAACTTTGTAAGACCTATTAGTATTTCTGATGTGCACAATTCTTTGGAGAATTGTAATACCCCTCTCCCCACCCCGCCCAGATGTGGCTGCTGGCATTTTAAGTGCATGTGGAAGCTCAGGTCAGGAAATTCTCTAGTGTTTTGAATAATTTTCCTCCTGTTTTTTTTTCCATTAATTTTTGTAGGCTCTTAAGTCCCAGAATCACTAGGCAATAGAATCCTTGAAAGTCAAGGAGTAGTTTGGAGGTCAAGGAAGAGGACATCTTTGATTATAGGGTTTGTTGGAAGTAGTCTGGGGTTGTTGAAGTTTTTGTTTGTTTGCTTAGCAATTAAAAAAATTATTCTGTTGGTTTGACTTTGTTTTGTCGTGGAGGAAAGACCCTCCTGAAATCTTGGCCTTTGTGGGTAGGTCAGTACGCTACTTTTGCTGGCGGGAAGCTAGGCCTGGGCTTGTTTGTGTGTTGGCACCATGCTGCGTTCTCTAACTTGGGAGGCCCTTGGCCTCCCTTGTGAAACCTTAGGGTATGTTCATTCCAAGCACTTAGGACAGGACTCCTGGACTCCCAGAGGGGCTCCCACAGCAGGCATTGGTTTTCCTTTTATGAGGGGGGTGGGGGAATAGCTTTAAGGCAGCGATTTTCAACCAGTGTGCCTGCAAGAATTTTAACACATGCAATTAGCTGACTTTATAGTCAGGCGCACTGATCGCTTTTCCGTTAGATTGTCAAAAAACAAATGACAACATTTCTTCTCTACTGAAGAAGAGGAGGCCCATTGGGGCAGAGGGGGTTCTTCGTAAGCCGCCCATGGGCTCTACACAACAATAGCTGTCCAATGTGAATGAATCAACTATACCTTTTTTGGGGGTCAGATGAGCAAAGAATATATTTTTTGGTGTGCTGCAGAATTTTAGTATTTAGTTTATGTGCGCTGTGATATGAGAAAGGTTGTCAATTGATGCTCTAAGGTGTTAGGAAATATATCCCTGTTAAGACCCTAGGGCCTAGGGCAGTGGTCGGCAAACTCATTAGTCAACAGAGCCAAATATCAACAGTACAATGATTGAAATTTGTTTTGAGAGCCAAATTTTTTAAACTTAAACTATATAGGTAGGTACATTATTATTAACTTAATTAGGGCACTCCTAAGGCTTAGGAAGAGCCACACTCAAGGGGCCAAAGAGCTGCATGTGGCTCTAGCCGCAGTT
>NW_006293232.1:2153467-2154359 GCF_000327345.1 Myotis davidii | reverse complement strand
GGGGCGCCGGAGCCGCAGTTTGCCGACCACGGGTGTAGTTGGAGGCCATCCTCAAGTTTCAAAGGTGCATCCATAATATTGGGCTGGTCAGCCCCACGTTTCTTTGGGATGTGTTATTTCTTCTCTACTGAAGAAGAGGAGGCCCATTGGGGCAGAGGGGGTTCTTCGTAAGCCGCCCATGGGCTCTCGAGCCACAGTTTGCCGACCACGGGCCTAGGGAATTGGATTTACTTTTTTAAAAAAATGAAGTCATGTAATCCTACTGTGTATGTTTTAATCTGTGTGTGGGACCTCATTAGCCATTAGTGTAGCGGAAGCAGGAAATTGACATTGGTACAATCCCCAGAGCATATTCAGACTTCCCCAGTTTAACATGCACGTGTGTGTGTGTGTGTGTGTGTGTGTGTGTGTGTGTGTGTGTCTATGCAGTTTTTTTACATGTGTAGATTTCCTGTAGCCACCACCGCAGTCCAGGTACAGAACTATTCCACCATCTCAAGGATCTCCCTGGTGCCAGCCCTTTATAGTAACACCCGTCTCCCTTCCCCCCACACCCCATCTCTATAATTCTGAGAATATAAATAAAATCATGTGGTATGTGACCTTTAGACATTGGCTTTTTCTCTAAGCCAAATACCCTTGAGATCCAACCAAGCTGTTGCATTTTCAATAGGCCATTCCTTTTTATTGCTAAGCAGTGTTTCATGGTATGGATGTGCCACAATTTAACCATTCACCTTACTGAAGGACATTCAGGTTGTTTCCAGTTTGGGGGTTCTTAATATTAGATAAATGCCCAGGAGTGTGATTGCTTGATTCTGTATGGTAAGTGTATGTTTAGTTTTTTAAGAAACTGACAAATTCTTTTCTAGAGTTGCCTGCATTATTTTAC
>NW_006293232.1:2136667-2153399 GCF_000327345.1 Myotis davidii | reverse complement strand
CCTCACTGTCCTCCCTGGTGGCCTGGTCGCCCCACGCAGCCTGCTGTTCGGTCGTTCATCCAGTTGTTTTGGTCGTGACGGCCCCTGGCTTTTTATATATTAGGATTTCCACGAGTATGAGAGTGCCAGTTCCTTTGCATCCTCACCTGCATTTGTTTATCATTCTAACTGCTCCCAAAGGGTTCTAGTCTATCATGGTGTTAATTTGCGACCCCTAATGGCTGATGATGTTAAACATCTTTTCATGAACTTATTTGCCATCTGTATGCCCTCTTTGGTGGAATGTCTGCTCTGTCTTGTGGCCATGTTCTAACTGGGTTGTTATTTTTTTTTCACTGTTGAGCTTTGAGAGTCCTTCCTATGTTTTAGATATTAAAACTTTGTCAGATATGTTGCTTCCACATTTTTTACCCAGCATGCAGTTTGTCTTCTTAACCTTTTAATAGGATATTTTGCAGGAAAAAAATGTTTAATTTTGATAAAGTTCAGTTTGTTGATTTTGTTTTTCTTTTGTGGGTTGTGCGTTTGGTGTCACATCTAAAAACATTTTGCCTAGGTCTATACCCCAAAGATTTTCTCTTACGTTTTCTTCTAGAAGTTTCACAATTTTATGTCTTCTAATCAAATTGTGATTTACATTTACCCTCTTAAGAATTTGTATGTCTTCTGTCGTTTATTATGTATTTAGTGCTCTGGAAGCTCACAGATGAGTCAGGCATACATGGTTCCTACTCTCCAGAGCTCACTGATTAGTGGGGTTGTGTGTGGACATTCCCCTGTGTTAAGGACCATAATAGAGACCGTGTGATGAGCAGTGAGCAGAGAGGGCTCGCTTTGGTCCAGGTGGTCAGGCAGGCTTCCCTGGGCGTGCTGCCTGAGCACAGTGTGAGTAAAATTGGTTCTTGCCTTTGATCCAGTTTTTGGATGTCTTATTGCCACGGATTCTTCAGTGTCAGGGTCATCCTGGTTTCTGAGTACATGCTGAAGGACTTCAATGTTGGTGACTTTTTTTATTAGCATGTGGCATACTTAAAAATGCATAAAGAGTATGAATAAGGTTGAATAGATTTAAAGTTTGAGTATATATTAAAATGTAAAAGGGGGTGGTATTTGGATTGTTTAGGAAGAATTAGACCTGGTTTGCTTTCTGGTCCTGCCTCTTCCTTGCTCTGTAACCTCAGGGAATTTGACTTGCTGAAGCCTCGTGGATAAAATAGAGACAATAATAGTTCTTACCTCATGAAGTTGCATGAGGGTGAAATGAAATAATGCATATTTAGCACTGGGCTGGGCACATTGAAAGCATTCAAAAAATGCCTGCTACTACTACTACTACTATAATAATAACAATAATAATAATAATAATAATAATAATTGCTATGACCAAAACAGCAGAGAGGCAAACGGTTTGATAATGTTATGTGTATTCTCATATATCTCCTTTCCCCGAGGAACTGGAACCCCAGTTCCTACTCATAGAAGCTTACCTTTTCACAGTTGGAAACTTTGTGTCATGTGCCAAATATTTACTGAATGAGGTTAGGAGCTAGAATACTCTATTCACTGTCTAGTACTGCCCATAAAATATGCCTTTTCCCCACCCATAAAAACCAAGATTTTTCTGAATAAAGAACGATTTCCTCTCTGCCCTGATCACAGGAGGTGGCGGAAGGTGTGTCTGCTATTGTGAGCTGGTTCAGAGTTTATTGCCCGAGGCACAGAAAGCCAGGACTCCTGTCACCAGGACGTGTCCCAGACTTCACACTGGCAGCTAGCTCCCTTTCCTGTCCCTTGTTGACCAAGTTGTTTCTTTCCCAGAGGAAATGCACGCGGCCTTGGATGTACATTTCTCCAGCAGGGGTTCTCAGACGGGGGTGGGCATTAGAATTATTGGGAGGACTTACTCAGTTGTCTTATGACCTCTCCTCACGTAGAAGACATGCCAAGTTAGGGTATATGGCTACCATGCAAACTATGTTGCTTTATCTAGTCACTTAACCTCTGTGAAATAAATGTGTTTACTAAATTCTTACATCCTGAGGTTATTGTGAGGCTTACATGAGATATTTGCATGTGAAAGGGCTATGTCAGAGTAAAACATGGTGCAAAATTAGTGTCTTATTATTTTGTGGGATCCCGACTTGCCTTTGGGACAGTGTCCAAAGGGACTTGGGGATGGACTTGCCTCTCCTGGTGTGAGTTTTATTGCTGCTGGGGAGACTTGGTAAAGATTATGCAGAAATCTGCAGAGGTGTCCCGGAGAAGGTTCCTGGCTGGGGCATCGGGCTGGGGGCTCAGAGTGCTTCCAAACATATTTTGGAGGCACATCGATGTGTAGTGTAGTGATGACCAAAGAAAGAAGAGTTTGGTGCTGGAAAATAGCCTAAGTAGACGCTGGACTGTCAAGAGATTCAGTTTGCTTGTAGTCAAGAAATAAAAATTCTATCCTTTTTTTCCACTTAAGTTCCTAGGCCTACTCAGTCCACAGTAACTACTAGCCAGATGTAGTATTTAAATTACTTAAAACTAAAAATTCAGGTCCTCTGTCATACCAGCCACAATTCAAGTACTGCATAGCCATTTCCATCATCGCAGCAAGTTTCATTGGCTCCTGCTCTTCTAGAGAGTTATCAGCTCTGCTTATCTGGTGGCAGCATCACTGGGTTTCATATGACGGGACAGGGACATCTTTTTTGTGTGTGTTTCTATTGATTTTAGAGAGAGAGGAAGGGAGATGGAGAGAGAGAGAGAGAGAAACATCAATGCAAGAATGAAACATAGTTCGGCCACTTCTTGCATTCAAGCCCACAACCTGGGCATGTGCCCTTACCAAGAATCGAACCAGTAACTACTCGGTGCACAGAGCGACGCTCAACCGACAGAGCCACACCAGCTGGGGCAAGACAGGGACACGTTTATGAGTGAAATATCTCTCTTATCTCTCCCTTGGAAGTCTGGTGTGGACCCGATTGGGAGGAATAACAAAGGGTGGCTGCTCCAGCAGCTTGAACCTCATTTTGCCACTTCTGGTTTCGGAGGCTCATTTCATTTGGAAGGTGGGTCAGTCAGCAAGGCATTTGCATTATGCTGGGGGTAGAGTTTACCAGGTTAGCAGGCTGTTATCAAGGTATCTACTGCTTCTAGTGATGTTTGCGGCTTTGGTTTAGTTCTTGGGACTCTCCCCGGGGTCTGGTCCTCGAGGGAAGCAAATAGAAACGCTCGGGTGGACTTAGCAGTAAGAGGTCCTTCTCGAGAGAGGCCCTGCGCCAGCCTGGACCCCTCCACTTGGGTCTGTTCTGCTACTGAACCAGCCTTTGTCAGGGAGAGGCAGGGGGCTGCCCTGGCCACCCTGCTAGTGTGGGCTTGCTCAGGCACCATTCCACACCACCTCGTCCTAGCAGCTGCCTCCTTTGAAAGTGTGCTATAAACTGTAAAGTTCCTTCCCTTACTTGCCCCACACCCGGTCACTAGATCCTTTGCAGAACGTATGCAACGTACGTCTTGCATACTTTCCCTTCCTTGGCGTGTCTCTACAGCCCAACCTACCTCCTGGACTGTTATGGTAGCCACATAACAGGTCTCCCCAATTCTGTTCTCTCACACCTCTGCTGGTCTATTCTGCCCTCCCTTCTCCTCTCCTTTCCTCCACCTTTTCCTCCACCCTTTTCAGAACAGGCAGAGCCAGACAAGGATGATAGATACCCTGGCCTCCAGGCTCACTTTGCTTCCTCAGTGTGAGGTGGGGCTCTGCACACGCCCGGTGGCCCCGTGCCAGCGAGGAAGGAAGGCCTGGCCTCTCACATTCAGCTGTTCTCAGCTGGAAGGGCTTCTCTGGATGGTGTGACCCCCAAAAGCAGGTGAGAGGCAGGCCCTTCCTATACTGTGAAGGGCGCAGAGAACCGAGTTTCTTATGAATGAGCCCTCTCTATCTGGGGGCTTTGGGGGAAGAAGAGAATATGAAATTCTCTGTAAGGCCCTGTGTCCTGAGGGACTAGTCATGTGGGAAAAAATTGGAAGATACAAGGGCAGACAAGATTGCTTGCATGGGGTGGGGGAGAAAGATGAGGAAAGACAGAAAAAGAGAGCAGGAAACACCAGCTTAAAGTAAGACACCCGGGAGAGTAATGTAAACAGCATCACAAGCCTTGAAGATTGTGGGAGTGTCCGATAATAAACAGGAAGTTTGTTAAAAGACACAATCCTGCGGGACTTATTTCCCATGCTGGTGACTGGCCTGATAGAGTAAAAATGAATGGTGGCGGCATGAGAGCGAATCAGCTTCCTTTAGCTAACTTTTGGATTTGATCATTTAAAATATTCATCAAAAAAAATTAAGAATATAAGTCTAAAAGGTCTACTCTGACATTTGGATTATCTTACTTAGTCCTGGACTTAGAGAAAAAAATTTCTGAAATTCCGAGGTTTCTTACCTTCAACTTTCTCCAACATAAATTCCAGGAATTCGGAGGGGGGAGGGGGGGAGCCTGAAGTAAATACAAATATTTACATGTTAATAGCATTTATTAAGTAACTAAGATCACTTTGTTAGTTTAGTAAGATAAAATGGGTTATGTGTAATTAAGCTTGTTTATAAAGTGAACAGGCTGTAGTATTAAATTTAACAGTTTATTTAGGCAGCCGCACAAACATTCTAATTGAATTTACGTGAGATATTTTCACTTTCTGTTAAAGAAGGCACATGTCTGAGTATTAGGGAGCGTGGCAGTTCTTATTTTTGGACAGAATATAAACCACGGCACAGAAGCAGTCACTGGTCAGGAAGTCCCTGTTGAATGAGTAAGTCTGGATTGTACAAGTCAATGCTGAGTTAGAGAATTTGGCAAGAATGCAAAACAAAAGAATACAGTTTCTCTAGCGGACCTTTCCCCCTCCATCTGACATTTGAAAGTCTGTCATACGCCTGGCACTGGACTAAATGGGGGGCGTACGTCCTTTGCGCCCACGGAACTTGTATTTTAAAAGGGATGTAATGCCGCACGGTGATAGAAAACAGCAGGCAGATGAGCTGGTGTATCCCACTCTGAGAAGGCCAAGGAAGGACTTATAACTGCCTTTCAAGAATTCTGTCTTCACTGTGAACTGACTAAGAGGAAATGGGTTTAAAGTACCGATGTGATTTCTAGAAGTATGGAAGGGCCCCTGCCAGGGAGCTTGGGAGGATATGGAGATCAAAGACGCAGCCAGTGAATTACTCGAAGTGTGGAGTGTCTCGGTCTAGAAAGCTCTTTAAATTGGTTTCCTGTGCCTTCCTGTGGCCCTGTCTGATTGTGGGACATGAGCCTAATGGGGTAGTTGGGATGTGTTCTTCTGTGGAGCTTAATGAAGACCCCAGAGCCGAAAACCTAGGTTCACTTTCCACTGTGCCACTCACTGGCTTTGTTTTATTTTTAATTTTTATTGATTGATGAGAGGTAGAGAGACATGGATTTATTGTTCCACGTATTTCTATAGTCATTGGTGGCTTCTTGTATGCCCCCTGACCTGGGATCGAGGCTGCAACCTTAGTGTATGGGGATAATGCTCTAACCACCTGAGCTTCCTAGCCAGGCCTCACTGGTTTTATGTTCTTGGACAGATTACTTAACTTGTCTGCAAGTCGTCTCCTCGTATGTTAAACAGAGATAACAGTAATGCCTACCTCAAAGGGTCATTATGAGGATTACATGTATTATGTGAGTTAAAACATGTAAAGTGCTAAGAACATTATCTGACACTTGGAAAAAGTTATGTGTTCCCTATCATCATTGCTCCAGTTCCGGTTGCTGTATAGCAAATGGCCTCAAATCCAAGGAGCTTCAACCAACCGTTTTATGATCTGACAGAATCTGTGGGTCTGGGTGTCACACATGGAACGGGAGAGGCGGCTTGTTTCTCTCCCCATAGCAGGAAGGAGGCTGGGGTGGACCGGATGGTTGGGGATTGGGTCCTCTGGGGGCTTCTTTCTCCACATGACTAGAAGGCTGGGTCCGCGGAAGGTGGACTTTCCATGGTCTTTGCCTCCTCAGAGCATCAGGCTAGTCATTTCATTGAGCCGCTATAGATCTCCATTAAAAAGCAAACAAACTTAAAGCTCATCCATACAGCAGTGAAACTGATGCTCGCATTGGTGATTTTTGTGCCGATTTGGGCCTGAGATTCAGAATCTCCAGAAATGTTACCTTATGTTCTGGTCACATTGATTCATACTGTTCCCCCCAGAGAATTACTCAGTTGCCTGTTGCACTGGATATTAGAGAAATGTTGTCATGGGTCTTCCAGTCAACTGATGATGCTCTATATCTTGACGTGAGGCCAGCTGTTTTATTTCTTTTATTTTTCACTGTATTGGCCAGGCCATTATAAGACTCACTGGGGGCCCAGCCAGTGTGGCTCAGTGGTTGAGCCTCAACCCATGAACCAACAGGTCACTGGTTCGATTCCCAGTCAGAGCACATGCCCGGGTTGAGGGCTCGATCCCCAGTAGGGGGACATGCAGGAGGCAGCTGATGGATGTTTTTCTATCTAGCTCTCTCTAAAAATCAATAAAAGCAATTTAAAGAAAAAAAAAGACTCACTGGAAGATGAAAATAGTCTTTAAATTGCCACATGTTATGATCCTGAAGGACCGGGCTTTCTAAAGGGTCAGTTTCTTCTCCATTGTCAGTGAAAGGGATTCACCACAGTTGGTGCAGAGAAGAGATTCAGAGTTCACACCTTGACCTTCATCCTGTTACACCACAGGTGGAGTGAAAGTTATGGAACAAAGGTGCCAAGGAAAGAAGAGGTTTCTCTTATTTGTCGCGCTGGGTACAGTTACACTCCCGGTAACCACCCTGTTGTCCTCTTTGAAGGTGGAGCCTCCTGGCAGCTGAAGGTTTTCAGGTTAGAGTCCTGATACCTTCTCCAGACCCACCTAACCCTAAACCTGAGCGCCAAGGTGGCCAGACAAGTTAGGAGTTTTGAAGAGCCTTGGGATATCACTATGCATTCTCTTATTTTGTTTTTATTTTTCTTTTGTTATTCCAGTAGGACCACAACACTATGCTTATTTTCAGAGAAATTGTGTATTTAAGACTTTTCTCCTTTCAAATTCTTGGCAAATTGAATATATAATTTTAGTCTAGTTTGTCAGTCAGCTGAACAGTCTGACCTAAAAAACTCTAAAAGCCTTCATCTCTGATCTGCTTGAGCATCTGGGCGTCTAGGTCACACAGAGCAGTGTTTCTCAAAGTGCGGTCTATTTTTTAAAAGCTCGCTGATTTGATCCTCTTTGGGAAGTGAATTTTATAGCAGCGATTCCCATTCCATTTCCCCATTCTCAAAAAAGAAGCTAGAATTTACCGAGCACTTATTATGTTCAGGGACACTGTTTTAGCCCATTCTGTTGTCTCATTTAATCTCCAGAACAGCCAGGCAAAGCAGGTGCCATATTATTACCCCCATTTACTGAGAAGGTAATGGCACCAAGAAGTTAACTCATTTGCTTAAGTTCACAAAGCTCATAAATGGCCCACCCTGGATTCTTGCACTGTTTCAGAAACAGACTTACCAAATCAAAAGGCGCACATAGCCTCTTTTTCCAAGTAGCAGATATTTTCTCTTCTGTCTGTTTTATTCTTTCAATCCTTCTAATCCTCCAGTCTTTGGGCTTGACAGCATCATTCTCTTTCCTCTCCAGTCATCATGCCTCAGCATCCTTGCCTTTGTCCAAGGATTGCCTGACTTCCTGCTGGGCAAGTTATTAGCTTCCTTTCTCTCCACCTCCTCAAAGTAATCTCGAGACGTTTTGCCAGTGAAACATCACTGCAGGTTTGTATTCCTTTTTATAAAAATTCCTCAAGGGCCAGGAGATGGATTCATGTGCAGGTGTTTTCTGGAGGGGCTGCGCTCTCTCTCTTCGATACATTTTCTTTAATCAGTGGGTCCATTTACCCGACAAGCTGTGTTCAAGCCGCGCTGTGCAGCAGAGGGCCTCTGGGCGCCTTCTTCAGGTTTCACCATCTTCCTTTGCCTGGGCCGGGAGGTGACTCAGTTCTAACTGGTTTGCAGCCATTTTCATCTTAAGTTTTGTTATGTTTCGGTCCCTTCCCCCTAGAAGAGGCTAGGTCACATAGAGCAGTGTTTCTCAAAGTGCGGTCTGTAGAACCCTGAAGGTTTCTCAGACCTAAAAACTATCTTCATAATAATACTAAGACATACGTGCCCTTTTCCCTCTTGCTGGTGGGAAGCAATGCTGGGTTGCCCAGGTGGAGTGGGCCGAAACAGCACCTTTCTGTAAATGCAAGCATGACATTGAAACTCCTGATTTTAATGTAAGAAATGAGTCAGGGGAAGACGATTTAGGATTAAGTGAAGGATTCTTGAGGGCCTTTGGGAGGCTTAGTGAAAAGACCTTCTTGTCGGAGGGACAGTGCTGTGCCTAGTGCTGTGGCCTTGGGCATCACCTAACCGACGTGAGCCTGGTCCCCATCTCCACCAAATGGGAAGATGGTGGTGATCACTAACGATAGCTTTATATCATCCCTGCACTTAATAGGCCCTCAATAAATGGTAGCTCCTGCTTATATTGGTTATACTCTTATTGCTAAATGGATGTTTGGTATCTTGGGAATATTGGTTGCTTTAAATTATGTAGTTCATTTGGGAGCCGATGTTGACTTAGGAGTTGGGTGCGTGTGATGGGAAGAAATGTACTTGTCTCTTGAGAGTCCCAGTCCCTGTGAAAGTGCTCCCTGATGGACATGGCACTGTCACTTAGCTGTGACAACAGGCACTAATGGGACCCAGGAAGCTGGAGGAGTCAGGGGCAGCCAGAGCGTCTGACCTCTCCTCTCCCTCCTTAGGGTGGGTGAGAGGCAGAGCTCAGAGGGGCCTCATTGTGCATTCATGTTGTCATTTTATATCTTGGGTTTTTCTGAGGGTTTTCCATCCTGTTTGTTTTCCTTTGTTCAAAAGATATTAAGTACTTGTTGTTTACATACAGTGATAGAAACATGTTTAAGCAATGGCGCTTACACACTAATAATAATCATGTGTGCCACGGCCACCCCAAAGAGCTCCTTTTTGGTCCTGGGATAGGTATAAACAAATATGATTAAAGATTATTTAAATCTCAGTTATTTAATAAATATAGGGCTTATTTGTTAAAACTTACCGGCATGAATGAGTCCTAGAGATCTCTTGTGCAGCACAGTGCCTATAGCTAACAATACTTTATCATTGTATTAACATTAGCTAAGAAGGTAGATGTTATGTTAAGTGTTCTTACACAAACACAAATAATAAACAGGGTGGGAGGAGACGTTGGGAGGTGATGGTTATGTCTGTGGTCTTAATGGTGGTGATGGGCTCACGGGTTAATACTTTTATCCCCAGACTCATCGAGTTGGACACATTAAATCTGTACAGCTTTTTACATGTCAGTCAGACCTCAATAAAGTGGCTTAAACACTTATCTGAGGAAAAGAATTGCCAGAGTCTAGATACTTCTAGTTTTAGATAATTTAAGAAGCAAATATATCAACATGAAATATGAATTTTGATATTGTGCGCAGTTTGAGTCAAGATATTTAAATAACCTTTGGATTTTATGTTAAGCTCTAAATTTGAAAAATTATTACCTCTTTGTAGATAAAATCCTTTTATTATGGACTAGAGACCCAATGCATGAAATTTGTGCAAGGGGCTCGGCCCTCGCAGCCCCAGCTTCGTCCGGAAGGTTGTCCGGATGGTTGTTCTGCTGTCTGGCCATCTGGTCTAATTAGCATATTACACTTTTATTATTATAGATACTCTCATTGTTTACTCCCTTTGACTCTGTGTGATTGGTGGGCCTGGGATGGCTCCTCTTTTTATGGTGAGGGAGCTCACGCCCTCCAAGGTCTCCAGGCTTTGCTCCTGCTCGCAGACCTGGGAAGGACGCAGGAGCCACGGGCGGCAGAGGGCCCGGCACTGAGGGCCCGGCCCAGGACAGGGTGGCCCAGGTGGAGTGGCCGAAGCAGCACCTTTCTGTAAATGGAAGCTTGTGATCAGGCTGCATAATCCCTGTGCGGTTACTGTAGATCGTGTACAAAGCCCCTGCGGGAACTGGATCACAGTGCACTGTCATTAATCCGTTTCAGCACGAGATGGCTTTTTTTTTCTTCCCACTAGCTTTTCCCAGCCTTGGTCTCCTGAGAAGTTTGAAAAAGACAAACTCACCTTCAATTTAAGCTCTGTAGCATTAGGAATATGTTCATAACTGGTTATTTAAGAATGTATCTTAATTCCATTAATAAATATTTATCTAGTGTCCATATAGTGCTTGAAACTGCTAGGTACTGTGAACCTCTGTGGATGATTCATTGAAAGTATTGAGCACTTATGATGATCTTATTTCTGCTAGAAACTGGAAATACAAAGATGAATAAGACTGGGTCCTCACTGTGAATCAACTGAATGGTCAAGGAAAAAAACCTAAAGACATAGGCAATGTAATATTGTGTGGCATAGATATGCCTGGAATGAGATGGCAGCACAGATGAGTGCATGTTAGGGGAGGAAGGGTAGATGACTTTCTGGAGGAAGTGGCCTGAGAGTAGAGTTTCCGAGGACGTGTTTCGGCATTTAGTGTGTGCCAAGCAAGCGTTTCCTCGACTCGTAGGGGAGGAAGCCCTCCCAGATGGAGGAAACCTGGGGAGAGTTGCCAGAGTTTCTCTAGAGTTTGTGCCAAGGCAATAGACATGAGTTGCTGTGGTTCGAGACAGATTGTGTTGTCATGTTGGCTGTGTTCTTAGAATGGGAGTCAGCATTATGATCGGAGGCACACCACCCCACTCGGCACTTACCCACCAACTACCTCGTGTTCTGCAGCAGTCATTTGGCACAGGCTGGGCGTGCCGCCCTGGGAATGCTGGAAGATGGGCACCACACATGTGAGTGCTACTCTCTGCGAGCAGTATATATGGTGTGTGCCCTCTTACTACTTGCTGATGGAGAACGTGGCGCTGTCCTCTGGGATGGTCTCCTACTTCGTTTACAGACAAGGTCAAAGATCCCTCCAAATCCATTCTCTGAGAGCAGTTGACACGTAAGTGCTGAGTTGTGTGCTTCCAATCACACTGTGGCAATTGAGGGAAGGACAGACAGTGTAGGAGAGAGTGTGGAGGCAAACTGAGGGGGGTCAGTGGACTGGAGAGAGCTTTACAGTAGCTGTGAAGCTAGAGGATGGCTTTGTTAGCCAGGATTTGGAGAATGAAGGTGACACATTCACAGGATGCTGAGGGTGCCAGCGAGACTGACGGCATCTACGGGAGGGGTCTGGTCTGGTTGTAGACAGCCTTGGAAACCAAAGATCAGAACTTCAGGCTAAGGCCAGGGTGGTTATGTGCAAGCAAGTGGCATGTAAGGCCGGGTGATTCCCCAGCTGCGTGAGTATTGGGTGATAGTGGGGTGTCAGTTTGAGTGTCCTACAGTGTTTACACCTAAAGGAGAACCTGCTACGTTGCCCTGGTTACAGATTCAGGGTCTGATCTGAGGGTCGTAACTAGTCATGGTGGAGGTGAGGCTGTTGAGCAGGTCACCGGGGCTCATGTCGTGCCCCTGACTCCCCAGAAAACGGCTTCATTTTGCCTTAATTCATGTTGCCCTCCAACACTGAGGCCCTTTGTTATTGCTACTGTTGAGGAAGGAAAAAAAGTCTTGTTGAGGATCACATCACGTAAAGGCCTCAAGACACATACAAAGGAAGTAACAGCTTAAGACCACAATGGGAAGGAAGGTCTTGGTGCTTTAAGAGCAAGCCAAAAGCAGTCACGCTCAGACGGAGAAGCAAAGATTCTTCTTGCTGACAAATGACAAGCAGGTTTTGTAAAGAAAGGGAACCATTTGTGGTGACATGGGTCATAGTCAATATAGGGCCGAAATGTTGAACCCTCCAACTGGAATTTCCAAACTCCCCCCTTTGTCAAGTGTGGTATGGACAGATCTCCAGCTTTCCTGTGGGGCTGGGCCCTGGGAGCTGCACGGCCCCTCCCCCGAGGGGAGCCCCCAGAGCGCTGACTCCTCTAAGCTCACCTTAGCTTGCTGCCCATTGCTTTTGTCACTCTCCCCATGCAGACAAGCTGTGTGAGTGGTCATCCTTAGACAAGGTGCTGGTTTGAAAGAAACAGGCGCCTGCAGGTTCCTAAGTACAGAGGACCTTACATGGAAATAGTCTTTATGAAGCCCCCAGAGGCAACACATGAATGGATTACACACTGTTGAGCCAACAGAGTCCTTGAGTGGCACCTTAAAAGCTGGACCATTGCCCAGCCAGAGTGGCTCAGTTGGTTGAGCATCGCCCTGTGCATCAAAAGGTTGCCAGTTTGCTTCCCAGTCAGGGCACATACCTGGGTTGCAGGTTCAATCCCCGCTCAGGGCATGTATGGAAGGCAACCAACCGATCGATGTTTCTCTTTCACATCAATGTTCCTCTCTCTGTCTGTCTGTCTCTCTCTGCTCTCTCCTTCCCTTCCTCTCTCTAAAAACAACAACACAACAACAAAAAGAACGAGACCATTACTTAGTCCCTGGGCCCGAGCCATGCTTACAGGGTGGGAGTGGTATCCTGAGATTTCCGTGGAATCCCCAGTCTCTGGCTTCCAGGTGTGGATAATCAAGGTACATTTTAGTGACTGGGGATGGCTTATAGCAGTTCTTAACTGGGCTCCATATCGAAAGTGTATATTTTTTCTCTCTCTTTCTCTCTCTCTCTTTCTCCTTTCTTTACATACTAGAGGCCCGGTGCGAAATTCGTGCACTGGGGGGTGGGGGTCCCTCAGCCCAGCCTGCCCCCCTCACGGTCCGGGAGCCCTCAGGGGATGTCCTACTGACGGGGAGCAGGCCTAAGCTGCAGTCCGGCTGTGGAGGGTTGGAGCAGGCGCCCCTCTACGTTGATCTCTCAGGCTCGGGACCACACCCAGACCCACCTCCTGAGCTGGTCATGACCCTTAACGAGTCCCGGCCTCATTTGCATATTCCTTCTTTTTATATATTAGATGCACATACACATATATCCTTATTTAGGCCTCAATTTTGTTAGCAATTTGCTCTCCGTTACCACTTAGAATTCTTAATCCACTCCTGACTGATCTGTAAAAAAAAAAAAAAAATCACACACTCTTTTCTTGAAGTGCGTGGGTTCTCAATACCTCTGACTCTGATTTGGTGGGGAGTGGGACTCAGGTGCAGAAATGTGCTTTTGTGTCTTGCTTTTTTGCCCGTGTGTGCTGCTCTCCGCTGACAGAGGGCTTTTCACTTTGGCTGCACATTTGGAGTCATTTGAGGAGCTTTATAAAATACGAGTGTGTGGGCCGTGTCCCTGGAGATCTGACTGAACAGATCTGGGTGAGGCCTGGGTACGAGGATTTTAAAAATTCCAGGTCGTTCTAACGTATGGCCACGATTGCACCTTGCCCACCTGCAATTTTCCACCAACATTTTCCACCGGCCTGAAGTGGATGCCAGGTCAGGATCTGCCTTTGGATCTGGGCCATCACGATTCCTAATTTTAGCCCTAGGCTTTTAGATTTATAGATGGAGAGGATGAGGCCCAGAGAGTGCGTTTCTTTCCAGGGGCAGCCCTTGCAGGTTGGCCAAAAGGAGAACGCTGACAGGTAGCTGCCACCCGCATTGGGACTGTAGTTTTAGGTTCGTCTTCGTATACTCCTCATTCATACTTGGTTTATTTTCATTTTTACGGTGAAAGTCACAACAACATGATTTTTTTTTAGCTTTATAGATAAATATTCTACTTGTAAAACTGTTTTCTCTCCAGTCCAAACATGCTTATGATGCATGTGAGCACACCTACAAATATGTCGTGAGGTAAGGAAACTCAGAAAGACGATGAGTAAGTTCCCATCTGGGGCCTCAGAATAATGTTATTTACTACTAGCCTCGGCCTTGTGGGAAAGGGGTAGGTAGCAAGCCTAGCGATACATTTCAAATTACTAGTTTGAAGTGACTGCTGAGAAACATTTTCCTTATGATAGAACTATCTTTTAGGCAAGGACTTTGATTTTAAAAAAATAGCATGACTCTATCCCCCAGAGTAATAAACCAAGTTCCTTTGCCAAAAAGAGCCATAAACTGGGTGCCCACACAGGGAAATCAGTGCTAGAGAGGACTGGGGACCCCTGCTGCTGAGTCTCCCCAGGACGTTGTCTGTGCGGTATCTCGTGTCCAGTGACCGTGGGATTGAACACAGTGTCACGTTTAATTGGAGCAGGAAGCACACGCCGCTTTGTGTGCGAAGCAGATACACTGGAGCGAAAGGCCAGTGCTTGGCCGAGGGCCAGAACCCACCGGCCACAGGGGGCCCCAGAAACCCTAGAGTAGGGTGAGTGCTCTGTCCTGGGCTGGGACGCACTCCTGCTAACACATGGCGAAAAGACCACCCCTCTCTGTCCTTTAAATTCCAGAGCCAGCAGCTCTCCCCATCCTGGGGTTCCTTTTCTGGCCTCTCCCTCGCCCTGTCCTGTGCCCCTCCTTGCCTGTTGGGAACTTAGCGACTTGTCCAGGTCACTGGGGACTTGGTTCTTGTTGGCAGGGCTGCCGCTGTGTGAAAGCGTCCGAGCCTCCGCTCCGCGTGTCTTGAAGATTGTTATTTTGACTTTGTGGGTCATTTGGTGGGTGGCCGGCTGAGTGATAATTCTGAATAGTAACTTTGGAATTTTATGAATCAAAAAGACAGAACTCCCACTGCACGTTGAAATGTGGGAGGATGCCTCAGGGCTCTTGTGAGTCACACAGCGGGGAGGGAGAGGAGGACCTGGCGCTAACGGACACTTGGCTTTTTTTTTCCGTCCCCGCAGGTCCCCCTCCTGCTTGTTACAGTCCCAGTAGTCCCGCCCAGATTCTAGAAGACCCCAGCTACTTTTTCCCAGACTTCCCGCTCTACTCGGGGAGGCATGAGGCGCCTGCTTTGACGGTGGAGGCCGGCGGTACCATCAGGGAGAAAGTTGGTAAGTTCCGTTACTGGCACTGGTGTTGGAAACACAAAAAAGATCTGATGTGTCTCATGTTTAGTGCTTTTTGCATACTTTTTTTTCTCTGTGCTCATTTAAAAAAATCAGCATGTGGGATTATTGGCTGTCTCTTTTTTGGCAGGTGCCTTATTTTTAATGTTTGTGTTACGGTGTTAACAGACTATCTCACTATAACTTGTGATTCAGCAGAGAGAGTTCCTAGGTATGTAGGAACTTCAGAATTATACCATTTTATCCCTAATTTTTCTCTAATTCCTAAATTCATTTTTGGTACTCCTTCCTAGAGTCTTTCCTTCTTTATTTTTTTTTTCCTTCTTTCTACTTCGTTTTAATCTTTTTGCAAATAACTCAGAAGTTCAGAAGAAATTCAGAACTATAGTAGGGAGGAAACTGCCTCCTTTGTAAAAATTTCCTGCCTATTTTTGAGATAAAACTATGAGGGATTTTTTATTTTTAAATATATCTTTTAATTGATTTCAGAGAGGAAGGGAGAAGGAGAGATAGAAACATCAATGATAAGAGAGAATCATTGATTGGCTCCTTTCTGCATGCCTCCCACTGGGGATCGAGCCTGCAACCCAGGCATGTGCCCTTGACTGGAATCGAACCAGGGACCCTTCAGTCTGCAGGCACGCGCTCTATCCACTGAGACAAACCAGCTTAGGGCACATAAGGGAATTTTTAAAAACACTTTAGGAAGGATCTCAGGGTCCGAATGTGCTTGTGAAAAGAGAATGTAATCATTTTCCTGCTTGATGACCCCCCATTCCTTTTATTATTCATTCAAAAAAAATAATTTTCCTCTGGATATACATTTTTATTTTAATAAAATAAAAAATGGTTTTTATTTGAATCTGCTTGTTCCAGTAAGCCTTTCGGATCAGTTATCCTGAGGTTAAGGGCGTCCTTTTTTACTCTCCTGCCCCCGCATCTGTCAGGAAGCCTGATGTAGCAGGTTTCAGTCCGTCTTTGTTTAGTGAGTGTGGCCCAGTTCAACCCACACTGATCGCTCTTTCCGTGGGTCGTTCATCACTTACTACGATTATTTGGCAGTTCACCTTGCGTGGACCTTCCATGATCTGTTTTTACTGTTTAAAATGTTTTGCTGTTGAACTTCGGATTTATATTTCAGATGCAGTTATCTGAAGGTAAGGGATACGTTTTGAATGTACTCCACACGTGCAATCCTCTGAGGCAGATAGGAAGTCTGCCCGTTTTACAGGGGACAGAGGTTCAGAGAAGACAAGTAATGTGCCTGAGGTCCCAGGTGAGGTTCTGGGGAGACGGAGAGAGTGATATGGTCAGCGTTGTGCTTCAGGACCATCTGTAGAGCTCTGTACCTTACTCGGCCATTATTTCCCGAAGGCCTTCTGTGGTCAGAGCCGAGTTCTAGACGCTGGCGATGCGGCGTGTGAATGTAGCAGATAAACTCTCCAGCCGCTGGTGTTTGGGTCTAGTAGAGGAAGACAGGTAATACATACAGTGTGGACTGAAAAGAGAACAGGCCAGAGGCAAGAAATATTCAGAGGCTATTCAGGACATCTAAGCCACTGGTCAGGAGAGCCAGACCTGGGGAATGGCCGCCTAGGGCAGTGGTCGGCAAACCGCGGCTTGGCAAACCGCGGCTCACGGGCCACATGCGGCTCTTTGGCCCCTTGAGTGTGGCTCTTCCACAAAATACCGACTTCTGCGCATGGGCCACGAAGTTTCGATCGCACTGTACG
>NW_006293232.1:2125454-2136648 GCF_000327345.1 Myotis davidii | reverse complement strand
TGCGCGCCTGCACATGGTATTTGGTGGAAGAGCCACACTCAAGGGGCCAAAGAGCTGCATGTGGCTCGCGAGCTGCTGTTTGCTGACCACGGGCCTAGGGCATGGAAGCCAGGGTCACAATCTTCCATGTGACACTAAAGATGTCATCTACTGTCACCTTTTCTCATATTGTAATACCAAAGAGAATAAGCGGTATGTAATCCTTGCCAATAGAAGACAGTAAACCTAATGGAAGGTGTCTATGTGCGTACTCATGTAAATGTGGAAGTGTACGTCTACTAGTATTTGCAGCCCCGGCTTCGTCCGGAGGGTCGTCCGGAAGGGCATCTAGCCTATTTAGCATATTATGCTTTTATTATAGATAAGCATATTACTCCACTTTTATTTATTTATTTTCTCATTTCACTGTGGCCTAAGAAAACCTAGCGTGGCGGTTGAGTAAATGGAGGGAGCAAAGGAGACAGAAGGCTCAGAAGTAAATCTGAAATTTCTATCAGGATGAGTCATATGAGGATGCCATTTATAGGTTTAGAAAAAGGCAACCTTGGGAAAGAGAGACGGCTTTGGGGGAAATGACGTGTTCTGTGTATATATAGAAACACAGCCATCGTTGCATGGCATTGTAGAACCGAAGGCTGCTTAGCGATGATCTACTGCATCTTCCCCAATTTACAGGTGAGGCTGTCGAGGTAGGAGAGCGTAAGTGATTTGCTCAGGGTCATGCCAGTGGTAAGTGGTACAGATTTTACAACCATGCTACACGTTATCTTCAATATGCTACGTACTAGTGCTGTTGTGAAATGGGGTAACTTTTATAGGGTTTCCCACACTTTGAATAATTTTAAAGACAATGTTTATTAAAATACATTTCATTTTTAGAATTGAGCTATAAGCTGTTAAAGTGTGTATACATTTTTTTGACACCCTGTGTGTGTGTGTGTATTTAATCTTCACCCAAGGGTATGCTTTCATTGATTTCTAGAGAGAAAGGAATGGAGAGGGAGAGAGAGAGAGTGAAATATCGATCGGTTGCCTTCTGTACACACCCTGACCAGGGATCGAACTCACAGCCTAGGTATGTGCCCTGATTAAGAATCAAGCCCACAACCTTTTGGTGAACGGGACGATGCTCCAATCAATTGAACCACCCAGCCAGGGCTAAATTTTATATTTCATGGAGCTTGTGTACGTATCCTTTTACTGGCTAAATGTTTGATCCCCCTCACTGGGTTGTGTGCTAGGGAGACCCAAATAAGAAGGCATGACCCTCACCTTTCAGGAGTTTAGAGCCTGTGTAGATAATAATTGCCATCTCCGGTGATCACTGATCTACTGAGATCTGTGCCAATGGAGTAGACATTGGAGGAGGGCTCGAGCCTGCTGGGCTGCAGCAGGAAAGAACTTGCTCAGAAGGCAGCTCTGGAGCGATCACGTGCAGCATGGCGAGGAATCCCCAGGAGGACATGGGGACATGCATCTTTCTAGGCAGAGGGACGAATGTGAGCAAAGGCTGAGGCCAGAGAGAGCCAGCATGTCTGGGATCTCTATGTTCTTAGGTGTAATTCGAGCTTAAACTCCAAGGGGTTGCCAGTGAGGGTGGGGTGGTGGTGGCCTGAAATGTTGTTGGAAGGTCAGGCAGCACCCGCTGCACCAAGCATGTCAAACTCAAAGGCTAACACGGGCCAAATAAACAAGGTTTAAGTTTACGTGGGCCGCAAAAAAACAAAAGCTCAGTTTTCATAGAAACGTAGGTTTATTTCGATAGAGACATGCTGAATACAAAGGGCTGAAATAAACGAGTAATTGTTAACATAAAATAATAGAACATGTTAATAAAAACTAAAATTTTATTGAACATGAACTTACCAGACGCTGAATAACTGCACAAATTAATAAGCGTAACGCAAATAAACTTATTTTTTTCTTGTTCTCCTAAAGCGAAATATTTCCTGTTGCGCACACCAAACAAGTCAGTCCAAGACTAGTGATGTGGCAATCTGCTGCTAAAATATTTGCTGCTAGTATTAGTGGAGAGAAATGGTGCGCCTGCACCATTTGGTAGTGTAAGGCAGGTAAGGGAAATGAGCACAACACGATTATTAGTAATTAGTCATTAGTGAACGTTCTAGTTCGTTATTAATAATCCTGTAAAATAAAAGCGTAATATGCTAAGTGTCTGACCGTTCATTTGACCATTCATTCTACTTTTCCACCAGTCACTGTGATGCGTACTGACCACCAGGAGGCAGACGCTCTGACCCGTAGGTTAGCTTGCTGCTGGGGTCCAGCCGATTAGGACTGGGTGAAAGGGCCGGACACGCCCTAGAGCCCTCCCATGGTCCCTCCCCAGCCGGCCAGCCCCTTTTGGGCTGATTGGGACTGGGCGAGATGGCCCCGATCGGCCCTGATTGCTGGCCAGGCCAAGGAAGCCCACCGTGCACTGGGCCTCTAGTTATGTATAACAGGATATTGTAAAAATTAAGTTATGAAATTTTTATTAAAACGTTTCTTATATTCCTGTGTAGATAATTATTGGCTGGATCACAAAAATACTTGTTGCGGGCTACATGTGGCCCGCGGCCTCGAGTTTGACATGCTTGCGCTACACCGTGTGATAGAATGTCAGTTTCATCTTGTAACTAGTTACTGAGGAATTTTGTGCAGAGCATTGATGTGATTAGGTTTTCCAGTTGAGCAATCTTCCAGGTAGCGTGGGAGACAGGTTGCTGCCTGAGGGGTGGGTTTGGAAATGGGAATGAGCCCAGTGTCGGAGAAATAGATGAGCAGGCTGTTGGAATGAATGGTCTGGGATGAGACGCCAAGGGCTTATAAGTGTGGAATGAACACAGATCTTGTTGTGCAGCGAATGAAATCCTGGCTCTTCCTACCTCTGTGACCTCTGATTTACCTTTCCTAAACCTCTTGCGTTATCTGTAAGGTTGGGGGAATTAATATCTGCCTCATATGGAACAAATGAGTATACGGAGAGAATTTAGTGCAGTGGCATATCACATGCACTTTAAAATGGTTCTTGTGGTTGTATTGTGGTTATTAATAATCAACCTAGAGATTGGCATGGGAATAAAAAGAGTTGGGAGGGATATTTTGGGGGTAGAATTGACAAGCAGTCACTGACCAGGTGTTGGGGGTAAGGGAGAGGAAGGAATTTTAGAAAACTCTCAGGTTTCTGGTTTGTAAAAAATTAGACAAGGCGAGGATGTGGGGGGTTGGTTGGTGGGTAGGTCTTTCGGGGTGGGGAGGACATGTAGTGTTTGAAGGACTCATGGACCATTGGCTGGCAGCTGTAGGTATGTGGGTCATGGGTCAGTCGTTGAAGATGAGCAGTGGATGTGATGGCCCCGAGATTCTGTTGAGTGAGGGTGGAAGAGCACTGAGGGCAGAGCTGTGGGAAACACCAGAATTGAGGGGCAGGTGGAGAAAAGGTAGGCTGGGAAGGAGTGGGCAGAGAGGCCGGAGCCACGACCTGGGTGCCTAGTTAGGAGAGCATTTCAGGAGGTGGGCAATCACCATGCCAGACGCTTCAGAAGGGTTGGTTGTGTCATATGAGAGCTGGAAAACTTTCACTGGGCTTGGTTAGTAGTTAGAGCAGGAGGGAGGGCTGTGCCTGGAGCATTTGGAAAGTGGAGACAGCAGCGTCCATTGCTTACTGAGGACAATTAAGGGAAAAGGGAAGGAGAGAGGCAGGGTGTTAGAGGTACATGCAGGTAAGGCCATGAAAAGGGGGTTTCTTATTGTTTGGTTTTGGTTTTTTGCTTGTTTTTTTTTTTTAATGGAAAAGATGTGGCATGTTTATATGAAGAAGAGAGGGGGCCACTGGGGAGATTAAAGGAAAGGGCAGGGATGAAGGATGAGCAAGGCCTAGGACAGTGATGGCGAATATTTTGAGCTCGGCGTGTCAGCATTTTGAAAAACCCTAACTTAACTCTGGTGCCATGTCACATGTAGACATTTTTTGATATTTGCAACCATAGTAAAACAAAGACTTATATTTTTGATATTTATTTTATATATTTAAATGCCATTTCACAAAGAAAAATCAACCAAAAAAATGAGTTCTCTTGTCACCTCTGACACGCGTGTCATAGATTCGCCATCACTGGCCTAGGAGGAAGCAGGAGGCCAGAGAAGGGAGAGTATTAGAGACACTCAGAATTGGAGAAAGCACTTCCATGAGAAACTGCAGGGTACATGGAGGCGGTGGTGGATTTAAAACCTTGTTACATGCTACTCCGGTTAGAATGTTAATTATTTACCGGATACTAACAGACCTATATTGTTGTGGAACAGCCTGATACCTTTTTTTCCTATGTTCACCTTGTAGTTGAGGATCCTCTTTGTAACTTCCACGCCCCGAACTTCCTGAGGATCTCAGAGGTGGAAATGAGAGGTTCCGAGGATGCGGCAGCTGGAACAGTATTGCAGCGGCTGATCCAGGAACAACTGCGCTATGGCACCCCGACCGAGAACATGAACTTGCTGGCCATTCAGCACCAGGCCACAGGGAGTGCAGGACCAGCCCACCCGACAAACAGCTTTTCTTCCTCGGAAAACCTCACCCAAGAAGACCCACAAATGGTCTACCAGTCGGCACGCCAGGAACCGCAGGGTCAAGAACACCAGGTGGACAACACGGTGATGGAGAAACAGGTCCGGTCCACGCAGCCTCAGCAGAACAACGAGGAGCTGCCCACCTACGAGGAGGCCAAAGCGCAGTCCCAGTTCTTCAGGGGGCAGCAGCCGCCGCCGCCGCCGCCGCAGGGGGCCGTGGGTCACGGTTACTACATGGCGGGGGGCACCAGCCAGAAGGCCCGGACTGAGGGGAGGCCCACGGTGAGCCGTGCCAACAGCGGGCAGGCGCATAAGGACGAGGCGCTGAAGGAACTTAAGCAGGGCCACGTCCGCTCGCTCAGTGAGAGAATCATGCAGCTGTCGCTGGAGAGGAATGGCGTTAAGCAGCACCTCCCTGGCTCAGGGAGTGGCAAGGGGTTCAAGGCGGCAGGGGGACCCGCCCCACCCCAGCCTGCAGGCAAAGTGCTGGACCCCCGGGGTCCGCCACCCGAGTACCCCTTCAAGCCCAAGCAAATGATGTCCCCGGTCGGCAAGACCCAGGAGCACGGACTTTTCTACAGCGACCAGCACCCTGGCATGGTCCACGAGATGGTCAAGCCTTACCCTGCTCCGCAGCCCGCGAGAACGGAAGTGGCCGTCCTGAGGTACCAGCCACCCCCGGAGTATGGGGTAACGAGGTGATTTTCGAGCCTAGTCCTTTCACTTGGCTTTTCAAAACACAGTAGTCACGTTTTTAGCATTTGTCATTTTCAAGGCATGTTAGGTTTTTGTCAGCAGGCTGTGTTGTCTTTTTTTCTCTTGTGCATATTATTGAATAAGCCAATTCGGGGCCAAAATATGTCGAGTGGAACCGATCCGAGGGCAGTTGGGGATTTATGAGTGTAGAGGAGGAGCCTGAGTTGTTGGCCGTCCGTGGGCGCTCTGCCTGGTGGCCAGGCAAAGCGGGAATTTTCCTGGCTGGCTCTGTGGAAAGCATCCGAACTCCTGGAACATATTACTATGGGTTTTATCGGGTGTTTCTTCATTGTAGGTTTTAAAGGAAAATGTAGTCTAAATGCTTGGGACGGTGGAGTTAAAGGGACCGTAGAAATCCTATAGTCCCATCCCCGTAGTCAACAGATGACAAGCTAAAGCCTGGAGAGATTAATAAATTTCCACAGTGCACACTCCGAGGCAGCTGGAGCTTGGCTCAAGTGTCCTGGTTGCCAAAGTCCTTCCCCTCCATGACCCTTAGCTGCTCTTCTGACTGGTTGATGGGGTCAGCAACACTTACCGGGAGTGTATCCTGTGCAGCCCTGGTTCGGAGATAAGTATATGGTCCTTGCTCTCGAGGACCTGCAGCACTGTCTCCAGGGAGATGGCATCTGAGCACATCATTGCAGTGCAGGCTGCTGTTTTAGGACAGGGGTGTGAGAGAGGGCCGGGATGACCCACGACCGGAGGGAGTGGGGAGAGCACCGCCGGGACGGGACATCTGAGTTGGGTCTTCAGGGATAAATCAGAGCTGGGGGTTAGCGGTGAAGGAGCAGGATGTACTATGCAGGGGGGTGAGCGTTGCTGCAGGCAATTTAGGAGGTTTTGTCTGAATTGAGCTGCCCTCCTGCAGAGCTCTGGTGGGATAGGGTGTGGTAAGAGGTGGAAGAAGATGTGTTTGAACGTGGAAGTTGAGACTGGTGGGTGAAGGTCTTTAAGTGTCATCATACTCAGAAGTTTCGAATGTATCCATAAACAATTGTGGTTTTGGCCCTAGCCGGTTTGGCTCACTGGATAGAGCGTCTGCCTGAGGACTAAAGGGTCCCAGATTTGATTCCCGCCAAGGGCACCTGCCTGAGTTGCGGGCTCGATTCCACCCCCCACCAGTAGGGGGCGTACAGGAGGCAGCCAATCAATGATTCTCTGTCATCATTGATGTTTCTCTCTATCGCTCTCCCTTCCTTTCTGAAATCAATGAAAAAAATATATTTTAAAAAATTGTGTTTTTGTTTTCAACGCTCAACCACTGAGCCACATCAGCTGGGCCATAAACAATTGTTTTTAAGAAGAGACTATGTTGGTGTTTAATAAAAAAGCTGACTTCAGTGGCAATAAGGGCCACTTGGAGGGGAGGGAGAATGGAGGCTGTGAGGACCTCCGGGGACAGTTTCAATAGCCCAGAGAGGAAATGGTGAGGGTGGCGCAGGTTTGAGACCATGGTCTAGGGCAGTGGTCGGCAAACTGCGGCTCAAGAGCCTCATGTGCTCGCGAGCCGCAGTTTGCCGACCACTGGCTAGGGGAGCATGATGTGCTAAGAGAGGAGGGGAAATAGAATCGACAGGATTTAGTGATTGCCTACGTGTGGACGTTGAGGAATAGGGCAGTTGAAAATAAGGCGGTTGGGGGGAAATGGGCGTTTGCCAGCATTTAGATGTTGCTGACTTTGCCTGCAGAGAGAGAGCATGGGGCATGAGGAGAGAAGACAAGTGGTCACAACCTGTTTATTGGACAGTCTTCATTCTCACAAAGGGCTTATTTATCTGTTTCTAAATCGAATGTGCTGAGGCTTCTCCTTGCGACCGCAGCGGTGGTGTGCAGGGCATACCTTGGTCTACATCTTCTGAAAAGGGAGTGACTGGCCTTGGCGGAGAGAGAGCTGGCCTGCTGTCCACTCCCCGCCCAGCTGCTGACACCTTCCCCCAGGAGGTTGGGAAAGCCAGCTCTGAAGCGGTGTGCCAACATTCTAGACTCCTGACAGGCCCAGAACTCCTTCCTCGCGTGGGCACAGTCTGACCCCGCTGGGGAGTCCAGGATGGGGCTCGGGGCTCCTGTCCTTACCATTTCTCAGTTCCTTAGCCAAAGGAGAAAGTTAAACTCAAAAACTATCGGTTTGAAGAGGAAAATAAAGTAGCCTTCATATCTCTGCTGTTTGCACCACATTGGTTTACCATAGCTGCTTAAAATAATCCATGGGGTTTTATCCCATAGAATGGTAACAGGGTTTAGTTTGTGATAGTTCACATTTTTTCCCTGAATTTTTAACTCAACCTCCAGAGCTCGACAGAAGGTGAAAATATCCCCAGGTGAAGTCTCCTTCCTCCCCTTTGGAGTCACTGTTTGTTATGTATGCGGTTGGCAATGCATAAAGTGGGCTGTTTTGCTTTTCTTTTCTTGGCAGTAGGTGTGACATAAGGTGGGAGGCATAGTAAGAGGGAGGAGGAAAGCACTTCTCGGAGATCTACCCCTTATTTGTGGAAAGTGTCATTTGTCTTAAATGTGTGACGTCAGAAAGAAAAAGAAATGCAGGAGGGATTTGAGCCAGTTGCCAGACTTGGCAGCTAGATTGACATGACATCAAAATGTCCCGGGAGACGCAACAGACAGGCCATTGAGGCTGGGCCCCAGCACCACAAGGCCCCTTTGTGAGCCTGGCCATGGCCAGCCAGCGTGGCTCCGGCAGCACAGCCTTGGCTGACGGGGTAAACAAAGTTGCCTCCACACCATTTCTGCTTCAGTTGCATTCGCTGTGGCCTGAGCTCCAGGGGCTGGATCTGAAACTCAACACTGAGTGATGTACAAGTCATCTTTGACCCAAAAGATGAGCAGGACGCTCAGGTTTCACGGACACATTCCCTTGTGCTTAAAGGGTTTTCTGCTTGTCATTAATGGTGATGGTTTAGAAAGCCTCAGGCTATTGGGTCAATACACCATAGACTCCTGGAAGAGGAGAGGTCTCCGAGTGAGATCGCTGAGTCCTTTTCCTTGCCTGGAGCTGCAGAAATGGGCTCAGTGTGCTGCGAATACTTATTCTCTCACTTGCTCTGATCTGCTAAAGATGGAGATGTGCGGTGGATTGTTGTAAAGGGCGTTAGGCTCCCTTGGTGGGAAGCGCCATGAAGGGGCCACTAGGGAAGGCCTAGTGCACAGCTCGACTATTGTGTGGGTGAGCTCGTGGGGCTGGTGACTGGGACTGAGGTGAGCTCACCTTGCTGAGGTAGCTGGTGGGGACTCCGGGACCATGAGCCGACATGGACAGGGCTCTCGTTTGTTGCTGTGCCCTCTTCCCTTTCCTGCATCTTGAAAGTGGAAATGGGTAGGAATGAAGACAGGGTGAGAATGGGACAGGTGGTTTACGGAGAATTGTGTCTTTAAAAAAAAGGGAAGCATTTGGATATTGATTCTGACTCACTTTGTGAAAATAGAGCACTTCCAGAGTGATGAGTTGGCTCATGCTGGCTGTGCCGTTAACGGAAGTGAATGCATGAATGAACATCGGTGGATGATTTGATTTTTATCAGAGCAGTTTGGAGTAATTAGTCAAATGCATGTTTATTTTCCCCCCAAAAATCTGCCCATATTTCCAAAGTGGAAACTGAAGATACTGAAAATCACTTAAAATGCCCTAACCGGTTTGGCTCAATGGATAGAGCGTCGGCCTGCGGACTCAAGGGTCCCAGGTTCAATTCCAGTCAAGGGCATGTACCTTGGTTGCGGGCACATTCCCGTAGGGAGTGTGCAGGAGGCAGCTGATTGATGTTTCTAACTCTCTATCTCTCTCCCTTCCTCTCTGTAAAAAAATCAATAAAATATATTTATAAAAATAAAAATCACTTAAAATATTCTACTTTTGTAATACGCCCACTGTTAAACTTTTTCCTATACAAATTAATTTTTTCACATGTTATAGACTATTCTGAGTTTAGTATCTTAGCTTTTGTTAGAAGATTTACGTTTTCACTGTGTGACCTACCTGGTGAATTTCTAATCAGGTTTACATATTGTACCTGCTGTCCAGCCTGCACTCTGCCTACCTCTTGGACCAGAATACTGATTAAGTATTCCAGACTTGCCAGGCCAGCGTGGCTCGTCGGGCATCAACCTATGAACCAGGAGGTCACAGCTCGAGTCCCAATCAGGGCACATGTCCAGGTTGTGGGCCCAATCCCCAGTGGGGGGCATGCAGAAGGCAGCCAATCAGTGATTCTCTCTCATCATTGATGTTTCTGTCTCTCCTTTCCTCTCTCTGAAATCAATAAAAACATTTAATGAAAAAGAAGAGGAAAGGTCACTTCTGTTGGTAAAACGAGCATATTCTCCTCTTTGAACCTCCCCATTGCCTTTTTTGACCTTTCTCTGGGCTAAATCTTGCCCATTTGGCACAGCGGGCTTGACTTACTAGCTGCCTGGAAGCAGAGAGAAGAGTGGAGGTTGTTTATTGTTAATATTTCATTCATGTAGGAATATGTGGATTTGCTTTCTAGCATGCAGATGGATATTTTATAAAACCATGAATACCCTTCTGTCCTAAGCTGATAAAGCATCTTCTTATGAGATTTCAGAGGCAGAGGGCTGTGATTTCCTTCCACAGAGTGCGCTCGCCCAGTTCTCTTCATCGCCACCAGTCATCACCTCCACCATCCTTCCATCTGTGCAGGGGCTTGCAGTTTCCTGCATCAATTGGGGGGGGGGGGCGTGGGGGGGACTATGGTGCAACCAATCCCCTGAATCTCTTGTATTTTTCTTTAAAAAATGCACTGTGCATTTGTACCCAGAAAAGCTCCTGGTTTGATTTTATTTAAGACTAGTGGCCCGGTGCACAGACTCGTGCACATTGAAAGGATGTCACTTTCTTTCAGCTTCAGAGGTACGTTGTGCCAATAGTTGGTTCTTCAGACATATTCTGGCGATGACGCCGCTTTCTTTCAGCTTCAGAATGTAAACAATACAGCCAAATTCACTATCAACAATGACAGATTGAAATACACACATGCGATTCGTGCCAGCAAGAACTTTATATGTATTGTGCATGCATGAGTCAATGTTTATTTTTAAACTAGAGTCCCAGTGCACAAAATTTGGGTGTGTGTGGCGGGGGGGGGGGCAGGGGCCCTCAGCCCGGCCTGCACCCTCTCACAGTCTGGGAACTCTCAGGGATGTCCGACTGCTGTGGAGGTGGAAGAGGCCCCTGCCGCTGCACTCGCCCAGCCATGAGCCCAGCTTCTGGCTAAGCAGCACTCGCCCTATGGGAGTGCACTGACCACCAGGGGGTCAGTGCACGTCATAGAAACTGGTCATTCTGCCGTCAGGCCGAAACCAGCTCTCCGACATCCCTCAAGGGGTCCAGGATTGCGAGAGGGTGCAGGCCAGACCAAGGGACCCCATGGGTGCATGATTGGGGCTGGGGAGGGATGCAGAAGGTTGGCCAGCCACGGAGGGGCTGTGGAAGGGCTCCAGGGTGTGTCCGGCCCGTCTCCCTCAGTCCTGATCGGCCGGACCCTGGCAGCAAGCTAACGTACCGGTCGGAGCATCTGCCTCCTGGTGGTTAGTGCATGTCATAGCGAGCGGTTGAGTGTCCTTAGCATATCATTAGCATATTATGCTTTGATTGGTTGAATGGTTGACTGGATGACCGGGCACTTAGCATATTAGGCTTTTATTATATAGGGATAAATGTATACAGCTTATTTTATTTACAAACTGATACATACATTCCTCTTATTTATTAAATCACTGGCTTTGTGTTATATAGAAATATTTGTAAATAGATTTCAGAAAAGAATTAAAATATTGATTCTAAAAATCACAGCCTAATAAATGTTTGTTTAAAAAGTCCATTAGAATTTCAGTGTAT
>NW_006293232.1:2121920-2124081 GCF_000327345.1 Myotis davidii | reverse complement strand
GGCAAAGGCGCCTGATTCTCCGATCTTTGCCTGGGGGTCAGGGCAAAGGCAGCTCTTAGCTCCCCCCTGGGTTTCCGATCACTGTCAGTGGCAGGGGGCTTCTTCCTGCTTTCCCTTTTGCCTCCCTGCATTGTGCCTATATATGCAAATTAACCGCCATCTTTGTTGGCAGCTAACTGCCATCTGAGTTGGCAGTTAATTTGCATATAGCCCTGATTAGCCAATGAAAAGGGTAGCGTCGTACGCCAATTACCATGTTTCTCTTTTATTAGTGTAGATTGCCAGTGTGCATCATATGTACCAGCCAGTCAGTTGGTTGGTCAGCCAGTTGGACAGACAGTTACTTAGCCTTTTATATATATAGATGGAGTCAAAGTTATTGACATTTTCTTGGGAACATGCCAAGTGACAGTGCAGGGAGGAGGCAGGGAGCAAAGCGGGACAGAGCCCCGGAGGACATGTGGCAAATTAGAAAGAATGCCTCTCTCTCTCCACAAGAAACCCATGTCAACCCAACAATGCTGCCAGAATGTAGATTAAATCGTGAACAAGCGTAAAGACATGTGCTAAAGAGCAGGGTGGACCCTTGGCAGGCCTGAGGTTTGGAACGTGCTGGAGAAAGCATGTTTGATGATCCCATCTTCCTTGAGTCGGAAATGGCTGGAGGAGAAAGGAGAATGTCTGCAGTAAGTCTGCATTTCCAAAGTGGGGGGTTATGATTTGCAGTTTATATAGTTGTGAAAATCGGTTGTTGTGTGGGGCCAAAAGGTAAGCCAGGCCCACGGCTATTGGATGAAAAACTATGCATTGTCCGTAACAAAATGAGGCCGTGGAGCCTTGTTTAAATTCCACCAGTTAAACATGTGTTTTGAATACCAGCCTTAGCACTCAGGAGTTTCTCCAGTTTTTAAGCTGAATTATAGCTGGCTGAGCCAAGTCAAATGCCCTGTTTATCCTGAAAAACAGCTCTGCAGTATGGGAATTTCAAAAGGAGAGGGTCAAGTTCAGGTTACTTTCTCAGGGAACCTCACACAATTCCAGCTGTATTGAATTAAATGAGTGACTTCTCCAAACAAGAGGATTATCGCTATCCATCCTGCATGGCAATAGTTATGACCATAGTTCACCCAAGAGTTGAGTCTTAATATGAACATTTGTCAGTATTATGGTGTCTGCACAACCAAAGGGAAAACACATCGGGAAGCTGTGAGTTTGGGAAAGTAAGGTTCCAGGGCGTTGGCGTTCTGGCTCTTCCACTTTGTGACAAATTGCACACGTTCTCTGAGCCTCAGTTGATTATAAGAGAGCAACTCAGGCAGGTTTCTAGCCTTCGTGTTTCCCCGGGAGGATGTTGGAGCCTCAGGTATTAGGGTGTGAATCGTGGACATGGTGGTGGCTCAGACTGGGCCACAGGAACCCAGGAGTAGAGGACCAGTGGGGGCTGCCTGCCCTCTCTGCTTTCACCAATCCAGGGAAATGGTGAGCTGCATTAGACCCTGGAAACAGAAAGCCAGGGCTTGGATCTCCTTTATGTTCCTAATATCTCTGTTGCACGTATTTTGCCAGTTACCATCCCATGCTTTGCTCTTCTCATCTAAACAGAGAGACTGGTGGTAGGTCAATATGAGATGGTGCATGTGGCCATGCATACCACAGGGGCTGGACTGTAGTAAGTGCCCGGTCAATGTGAACCGTAACAGGAACATTTGACTGGACTTCTCATGAATGCCACACTCAGTGCTAGGCTCCGAATTGGGGCTGTGGAATACAAATGATAATTATAGTAATGGTGATTCCTAGCCAACATTTGTCTAAGGTTTACTTTGTACATACTACTCCTTAAGTCCTGTAACGATGAGCTAAATGGCATATAGTCCCAGGAAACTGAGACACATGATATCGAATAAGCTAGCTCTCTGACTTCACCATCTAACGGGAAATAGGTTCACAAAGTAGACAATGGTAGCATGGAGTTCTGTTTGCAGGTAGTTTCTCAATAAATGATGGTTCTGTCTCCCCTTTTTCCCCTTTCTCCGTGTCCCCGTTACTCTGAGATACTTATCCCACTGGTGGCCGATCAGTAGTATTCTCTTTGGAAGCTGGGGATAGGTTGTTTCATAGCACTCGGATGATCCTGTGTGAAATTTTCCTTCTTTCCCAA
>NW_006293232.1:2115268-2121862 GCF_000327345.1 Myotis davidii | reverse complement strand
TCTTTCCCCCGCATTTACTCTAAGCCTAAAGCTGGCTGAGTAGTGGGACCAAGTAATAGAGGTTTGCTCTCCTGCCTGCACATCGTCCATTATAACATGGAGTCTATTGAATGTGTCACCAAGTTATCTATGAGGCCAGTGTTCTCTGTTTAATAGAAGACTCCCCACTTTGGAAAGGCCTGTTCTTTTCTGTCCCTTAAGCTTGGCAAAGCTGCATGGGTCAGAGGGAAGCCCTGGTGCTCCGAAAGCCAGGACTGTCGGCTCACCTGGGTCCCTCAGCTCGAGGAAACCGATGCCTGTTTCCCTTGCATTTTACGCAGTGTGAAGGGGTGCTTAGACAGCGGTTCTCAATCTGTGGATCGCGACCTCTTTGGGGGTCGAATGACCCTTTCACAGGGGTCGCCTAAGACCATCGGAAAACACATATATAATTACGTATTGTTTTTGTGATTAATCACTATGCTTTAATTATGTTCAGTTTGTAACAATGAAATTGGGGGTCACCACAACATGAGCTGTATTAAAGGGTCGCGGCATTGGGAAGGTTGAGAACCACTGGCTTCGGCGGTGAGAATGGGCATCTGCCTTTGAGTCGAGGCGGTGTATTGTGTGGTTATTTTGTCTTTCGCCAAGGTAACCTCTTTCCATGAGACATGATCGGCAGGACTTCGCCAGCCTTCAGGAATGCACTTACTCAGTAACAGATCTGTGGTTTTTGTGGGTTCACCCCAGACAGGCGTACCTGAACCTGGGTGAAAGCTGGGCATTGTGAATGGCCCTCGGGGGCATTTCCCTTCTGGGATGGAGTTGGACCTCATACGCACAGACCTCCTCCTGCACACGGGCCGACACATATCACACATTTCCATCAAGATGCACACACGGTTTACTTCTAAAGGGATGACCAGATCATTGTGTAATTGGATGTGTAGAGGGAGGGGAGGGAGGGCTTACATCTCCCTCGCGCAGCATTCCTTTCTGAAATCTGAGGATGACTGGAAGGTGAAGCTCACTGAAGGACTAAAGAACCACATTGGCTCCATGGCTCACCTTGCCTTGGGGAACCTGGATCCCAGCTCTTTTCACAGGAAATGGAAGGGCTTTTGGATTGAAGGCGTGAGGAATCTGGTCGGGAAATACCTCCCCAGCTCAGATGGAGCAGCTGGTATTAGTTCCCTACCCAGGCAAGGCCTGTGGTCAGGATCTGCCAGGTTTATTGTGTGGCCATCTTTATGAGTAGCTGGGTGTCTGTGAGGGAGGGCTTAGGAGACTCTTGTCAAATTGCCTTCCAGAGTTTGACATTTAGCTGCCAGGAGTCAGCACTCAGAGGAATCCTGGCTACAAGAAATGCTTGTAAAATGTGAGATTTGGAGGCTGGCAGGGTCCAAAAACATTCCAGCAAGTATAAAAGGCCAGGCCACCTCCTGGGAAAATTGGGGGTAGTCCTGGGAGCTTTGGCTATGGATGGCCCCAAGTAACAGGAGGTGACACAGGCTGACGCTTACGGATTAGAAGTAGCTGGATCTCCAGAAGACCCAGCCCTTTGAGACAGAATGTTGGTGATTTTGGGGTTGCTATAATTCTTAGAGCCCCGGTTCCCAGATTGAGACCTGAAGGTTGAGGGGGTCAGCAAGGAACCTCGTTTTCCCAAGTCCCCGCAGAAGAGGGGCAGCTGTGGTTGGGGAGCTAGGCATGGAGACGGTCTTTGCTGTGTTTATACCGGTAAAGGTTGCTATTAGGAGGCCTTAGCTTAGGCTGAAAGCAAAGACGATGGTTTCTATGAAACAGGCTAACAGGAGTGAGGAGGGGATTGTCAGGGAGTGGAGACAGGAGATGGAAATTCATGTTTTAAATGTAGAGCTGGACCCGGAATTCGAAAAGTCAAGGAGACACCTCTGTGTGTTCTTTTCAACATGGTTAAAATTAGACTTGATTTCCAGACCTCCTCACCCTGGCAAATCAAAACACAAAGAAATTAGTTCCTTCCCCAGGACTTCCCCCATTTCATTAGGTACCCCATTTGTGTGGAGCCCAACATCTAGGAGTAATTATTTTTCTCACTTACTTTCCCCATCCATGATATACGTAAAATCCACCCATTACTTCTCTTCTGCTACTACCCTGTGAGCCTTCGTCAGTCCCACCTAGACCTCACCGAGGCCTCCTCAGTGGGCACCTTTTGTCCGTTCCTGCCACCGATGTACCATCTGTACCAAGTCAGAGTACAGGCGGCTTTTCCACCGGCCTCTGTTTACACCCTAGGGAACGGCCGACCCTGCTTGTGAAGGCCCTTGTCCATCCCTCTGGTCTTAGCTTTCACTGCTTTTGCTGGTTGTGCTTGCGTCAGATCTTGCCCGCTCTCGGCCCTACCTGAGCCCCGAGCACTAGCAATTCCCTCCCTGGAATACTCCTTCCCACTTCTCTCCTCCCTCCCCCAACCGCTAGTCTGATATTCAGACTTCAACTCAAGCATCAGCTTCTCACAGACTCCTCCCCGACCTCTCAGTGTGAACTAGCCATTTTGTCATCCACTGCCCTACCACTCTGCTTGGTTTTTGGGGAGGACTCATTCCTCTTCAATACCCGGCTTTGTTTGTTGATTGTTTGGTGGCTGGCCTGTCCCCCTCCCTGAGACTGTGCGCTTCGTGAGGAGGGCCTTACCTGTCCTGTTCACTGTACCCCCAGTGACCAGAGCAGTGCTGATTCGGAGGGAGGCAGTAAATCTGTGGCCTGAAGGACTGAACCTGCTGTACTCAGCCCAGCACTGGGAAGTTCACTGATGACCTCTGGTCGTGGAAGCATCGATGTGCATATACTGCTGGGCCTTCCTTCCTGCACCACTTCCCCGGGTCTGATGGCTGGTCTTCTGTTCCCTTGCAGCCGCCCATGCCAGCTTCCTTTCCCGTCAACAGTGCAGCAGCACAGCCCCATGTCCTCCCAGAACTCCTCGGTCAGCGGGCCTCTGCACTCCACCTCCTTGCCGCTGCCACTCCCAGTGACCCTGGCCGCCCCGCAGCCGCCGCCTGCCGCCTCCCCCAGCCAGCAGCTGGGTCCCGATGCCTTTGCGATTGTGGAGCGAGCCCAGCAGATGGTGGAGATACTAACAGAGGAGAACCGCGTGCTTCACCAGGAACTTCAGGGTTACTGTGACAACGCTGACAAGCTCCACAAGGTATGTGACTTCCGAGGGAAGGGGCCGGAGAAGGTTCTTTAAAAGGGACAGAATTCTTTATACACACACACATACACACACACACACATATATATATATACATACATACATATATATATGTATATAGAGGATATTTTTTCCATTGATTTTTTTAGACAGTGGAAGACAGAGAGAGAGACAGAGAGAGACATCAATGATGCGAATTATTAATAGGCTGCCTCCTGCATGCCCCCCACTGAGGATTGAGCCTGAAACCTGGCATGTGCCCTGATCCGGAATCGAACTATGACCTGGTTCATAGGTCGATGCTCAACCACTGAGGCACACTGGGTGGGCAGGACAGAATTCTTTACCTGCTCGTGGTGGTGGTGGGGGTGGGGGGGTTGATTCATTGACCCCTTGCCAGCAGTTAACTAGATCACCTTTTTATGCCAGGTACTGTGTAAGGCTCGAAGGAGACCAAACATAAATATGACATGGTGCCTGCCTACAGCGTACAGTCCAAAAGGGGAGAGTTGCCCAAGCTCATGCCTGCAGTGGCACTTCTGGGGCTCCTGTAGGTACAGCAGAGGTGGCCCTGGACCGGAGACTCAGCGGCTAAGGAGTATTTCCCCAGGTGGACAGTGTGGAAGAGTAGCCCAGGGAATGAGTTGAGAGAGACAGGTTTCCGTTAAATCGGGGACTCTCAGGAGCCCTGTGATCGCCATGCTAGTTTCCTTAGCTGGTCCCTGCGAAGGCTGCTAGCCCATTCTCGGTGTTGTCTCAGCACTGAGGGTCGAGGTCGAGTTACTGTGCCCTCTCCCCGTGCTTGTGACTTGTCAGGTGGGAAGATGCTGTGTCATTCCAGCCTGTGTAGTATCGTGGGAATATTAGAGTCTATGGCAGCCTTCAGCCTTTGGCTTGATGCTGAGAGCCTGAGTCGATAGGAAAACATCCATCAAGGTCAGCACTCGAAATGCTGCAGGTAGAACAGAAGACGTGAGGGGGGCAAAGGTCATGGATGTTTTAAGGCAGCAGAGCCACAGGGCACTGGAGTTTCCTCTCCGCAGGCAAGGAGGCGTGTGTGGTGGAAGGCATCTTGCCAGAGTCTAAGTCCCTGGCTCTGCCCTGGCCAATCAGGGGCCTTGGTAAAGAGAAAGGGAGGGATATAAACCTTCCCTACCACAGGATCTGGTCACGGGGTTCTGTGTGACAGGCAGTGCTCCTGGCTGGCCATTTGGTGTTTAGCACGGATCCCTCAGGGGAAGCCTGGGTCGCGTTGCTGGTCAGGGTGTCAGAGCACTCAGCTCCTCTGGGCGTTTGAGGCTGGTGTAGACAGCTGGGGGCAGTGGGTTTGGTGACAAAAGTGCACGGGCTGAATCTGCCCCAGCGCGTCTGTGCGGAGCTTCCACGGGAATGGTCTGGAGCAGTGGTCAGCAAACCGCAGCTCGCAAGCCACATGCGGCTCTTTGGCCCCTTGAGTGTGGCTCTTCCACAAAATACCACGTGCGGGCGCGCACGTACAGTGCGAAGTTGACTTAAAACTTGCAGTAAAGTTTACTAAGTTAATTTTAGGGAACGTTGTGGAGTGAAAGAAGATGTAGTGTCGAGGATTGAGAAAGGTATGTTGAGACGGTTTGGACATATAGAGAGGAAGAACAAAAGGAGACAGATGAACCAAGTATACAAGACGAGTGTGGATGGGAGAGTTGGAAGGGGTCGATCTCAGCAAACGTACCTCAATCGGATTGAGGACGTTTTTAGCAAAAGCCAGCTTAGGAGTACCCTAATTAAGTTAATAACAATGTACCTACCAATATAGTTTAAGTTTAAAAAATTTGTCTTTCAAAAGAAATTTCAATCATTGTTGTACTGTTGATATTTGGCTCTGTTGACTAATGAATTTGCCGACCACTGGTCTGGAGTCAAGACCAGGCTTGGCTTAGAGAGCTTTGGCTGCCTTTACTGGAGGGAAAATGAGAGCCAGAAACACGGGCTGCGAGAGTGCCGCCGCGCTCCAGGCACACCCGTAGGAGGCGGGAAACAGCCCGCCTGTCTCCGGCCTTGGCTGTGGCTGCTGCTCAGGCCCCAGCTTGCCTCTGACACCTCCCAGGGCACGGCATACAACCGGAAAGGACCAGCTCAGCACTTCTGCAAAATAAGCTGTTCTTTCTTCTCCCTAATGAGCTCTGTGGCACACACGTCCGGACGCTGTGCAGACCCACCTGAGGGCAGAGTTTGGTTCTGAGTCTTTTCACACGGGTGTAAAATTTTACTCAGTTTTATGGAGGGGGTAGAGATCGGGAGGTTTTGACATTCTCCATTGACTTGTTTATTAATATATACTTTATTGATGTGAAACATGCATTTCTTTCTTGATTTTGATGCACATTTCTATTTTTTAAATTTATTTTTTAGAGAGAGAGCGAGAAGAAGGGGTGGGTGTGGGGAGAGAAAGAAAGAAACAGAGAAACATCAGTTTTGTTGTGCTACTTATCTATGCATTCATTTGGTTGATCCTAATATGTGCCCTGACCGAGGATAGAATCCACAACCTTAGTGTATCTGGACAACGCTCTCACCAATTGAGCTACCTGGCTAGGGCTCACATTTCTATTTTGAAAAACAGAATTCATCTCCCAGTGACTTAATTCCCTGCACAGGGGATGATTCTTTATTATTATTATTATTATTATTATTATTAGTTAAAGTATTACAAATGTGTCCTCATCTTAAACAAGCCATTCTCAGTTTTGGGCCACCTCCCTGACTCCAGGGAAAGTGCAGGCTCCTCCTGAGGCCTGCTCTACATCTGTATCATGGCAAGATGGCAACACTAAACTCCCTTAGGTGACAGACCATTGGTGGGTTCCGTACATGCCTTTTGACCAGTGGTTCTCAACCTTCCTAATGCCTTGACCCTTTAATACAGTTCCTCATGTTGTGCTGACCCCCAATTTCATTGTTACAAATTGAACAGAATTAAAGCATAGTGATTAATCACAAAAACAATATGTAATTATATATGTGTTTTCCAATGGTCTTAGGTGACCTCTGTGAAAGGGTCGTTCAACCCCCAAAGGGGTCTTGACCCACAGGTTGAGAACCGCTGCTTCATTGGGACAGAAGGCTGTTGAATCAAGAACTTTTCTTACCACTTTCCAAAACAGAAGAATCATACCAATAATAAAACCAACTTGTTTTTAATAACTAGCACATCACTATTAATTTATGCAAAACACAGTAACAGCAGCATATTTGCCAAATTAGAAATGTATCTTCTCAAAGTGCCTACACCAAATCATCCAGGAGTGATATATTTTTATCACTTATGCTTTAGACTTTCTTCCATTTGTGATATGTTGACTGTGTGATTTTCTTCCTTTTTTCTTTTTTTTTTTAAACACAGAGGCTCAGTGAATGTTAGAAACATAATGAAAATC
>NW_006293232.1:2104845-2114127 GCF_000327345.1 Myotis davidii | reverse complement strand
AGTGGTGAGAGGGGGCATCCCTGTCTTGTTCCTGTTTTGAGGGGGAATGGTTTTAGTTTTTGCCCATTGATTATGATGTTGGCTGTGGGTTTCTCATATATGGCTTTTATTATGTTGAGGTATGATCCTTCTATTTCCACCTTGCTGAGAGTTTTTATCAAAAATGGGTGTTGAATTTTTTCAAACGCTTTTTATGCATCAATTCATTTGAGTATGTGTTTTTTTTTCTTTCAATTTGTTTATGTGATGTATCATGTTTATTGATTTTCATTTATTGGACCATCCTTGCATCCCTGGGATAAATCCTACCTGGTCATGGTGTATGATCTTTTTGATGTACTGCTGGATCCGATTTGCTAGGATTTTGTTGAGGATTTTGGCATCTATGTTCATGAGGGATATTGGCCTATAATTCTCTTTCATTGTATTGTATTTATCTGGTTTTGGGATTAGGGTGATGTTGGCTTCATAGAATGAGCTGGGAAGTGTTCCTTCCTCTTGGATCTTTTGACATAGTCTGAGGAGGATAGGTTTTAGGTCTTCCTTGAATGTTTGGTAAAACTCGCACAGGGCATGATTCTTAAACTTTGTGACCAAAAGGATTTTGATGACTTCTGAAAAAGGAGAAAAAGAAAAGCTGTTTGCCTTCTGGAACCCAAAACTCCTTCAGTCCCTTGACAACCATAAATAGTTCTGTAGATATTACATTTCATTGATCTACCACACATCCAACTGGAAAGGCCCATATGTCCATTGAAAAGCTCAGATTTTGACAAATACTTGCCGTGCCCATCACTAGTTCCAGAGCAGTTCTCAACAACTTAGGTCCTAAGCCTTAGGACCATGAGCCGAAGGAGCCAGGTGAACTTGGTGACAGCATTCCCCGGCTGCGTGCTTGGCTCGTCCTGTCTCAGGCCTCCCTCGGCTCGGCCTCACTGTTCAGTTGTCTCTCGGCCGCTGCTTAGGCCTCAGGTCCGGGAAGGGGACAGTCAGGTGGGCGCGGTGACAACTTTGCTTTTCAGTGATGGGGACTGTGACTTTGGGGTGGAGCCACTGTGCTGATTGTAGGATGTGCTGCCCTGTGCCAGCAGTAACATCCGGGCTGGATCCTCGCACACTGGGCGTGCTCAGAGAGAGTCAGTGTGAGGGCAGCACCGAAAACAGAAGAATGTTTGATTGCAGGCTTAGCCTGTGCACGCTGTGCCAGGAACATGGCAGGAAAGAACGACCCAGCTCAGAGACGCCAGTGCACAGCCCAGACGGGAAGACCGTTTCCAGAGGCACAAGGTGGCGATTTTCCCTGTTAGTGTTGGAATGAGGGTTGAGGACCCTCAGGAAGGGAGGGTGTTTTTCAGTATTTCCTTTTACTCATTCATTTGCTTCGCTTTCCTCCCAGTTTCCCTGAAACATAATTAATGGACAGCACTTCCAGCAGGACCAGACTGTGTTTTGTCGAGTGGGTTGGCCTCAGAAGCCATCGGGGCGATGGACATTGGGAGGGAGAGGGCTGGAAGGCATGCGAGACAGTGACGGCTACCCCAGGCCTTGCTGTAGTGAAGCCTCTCTCCTGTCAGCTCAGCGTGGTGGCTCTGACTGGGCAGCCTGGGACTCCGCATTCCACACCTTGTGTGCCCAAGGTCGTCCTCGTCCCAGGCCTCCCCTCGGCTGGGCCTCGCTGCTCAATTCTCTGACTGGGCAATCTGGGACTTGGATAGTAGACCTGCCTTGGGTCCTGTGGGTCCCTGAGCTGTGCATAGGAAGGTGCTCAGGGGAGAAGCCAGTACCCAGAGCTTGGCTGGGATTTTCTCAGGGTCCTTGTCTGTCTATTGGCTTCATGGCACCAGGGCTTTCCAGTCGGCTCGTGGTTCTGTTTCTGGGACAGTGAGTGCTTCTCTGTGAGTTCAAGGGCCCTGGATGACCTGGCCTAAGAGCTGGCTGACACCTGGGCTGGAAGGGAGGATGGGGTTGTGAAGGCAAACCCAATATTGTCATCACAAGGTCACACTCAGACTCCCACCTGGTCTAGTTGGTGTTAATATCAAAGCCGGTCTGTCCAGCCTTGTCTTCGTCTTTAACAAACGTCAGGGAGGACTTAAGATGCTCTGAACATGAGGGATTTGAAGAATTGGGTGGGGTTCTTGTTCTGAAGGAGTGTGCGATTAGAACTCAGAGAGCTTTAGACTTAAAATTCTGAGAATGGTTCTAGTCCAATTTCCCACCCCTTAGGAATCCTTGTGTCATATCCTGAAAGGAGGTCATTTATTTTATTATTTTATTTTTTTACTTGAATGCTTCCAGGGATGAGAAGCTCACTACTGGGCTTAGTGTGCTTCTGGAAAATGTAGTTTGGAAATTCTTATGTTGAATCAAAATCTGCATCTTTTAACTTCCTACATATAGTCATTGTTCTGTCCTCTAGGGCTACAATAAAGGAGACTAATCTGTCTCCATTGTGACAGCTGTCACTTCTCACAGGAAGTAGCTTATCTGAACTAAGACTCTTGCCCTTTCTCTCTTGGTAGCTACAAGCACATAACCAAATCCCAATTCTCGATTGTTTCGTATTTGAAATTATAAACTAGGCTGTCAGAGGGATCCTGCAGTTGCCTTTCGTAGTGTGCAGAGAGAAGTTCTTTTAATGAAAGGAAAAAAATCCAAGATCAGGTATCATTTCTCAGTGCCCAAGACTGTTTTTGAGGAGGTATAAATTTAAAGATTAAACTTATTTTTTTTCACTGGCAGGGCACAGTGCTTGGGCTATAAACTATTTCTGCCCTGAAGGAATTGACAATCAAATCAGTCACAAAATGCATACGCACATTTGAGTTCAGTCAGGTGAATACAGCAGGTGTGCAGCTGAGGAAGGCTTCCTAGTTGTCCTGGGCTTGAAGCATTGGCACTCTGTTACAGTGAATAGTGGACACATCAGGTTTTATGGTCCTCTCTCCTTACATAGCGACTAGGTGATGCCCTTCGGCCGTGACAGGTACTGTCCCTGCCCATCTGTCCAAAAACAAAAGCCACCTTTTATAGATGAAATTAGCACAGCAATGGTGGTATTTTGGAGTCATCTCTTTTGAAAACAAAATAAATCAAAAGGAAAGAACATGATTTGTGATAGAGCTATGAACAGGATTCAGGACATGCTGTTCTGTCTGCTGCCGCATTACTGACCGTCATAATCTCTTTCGAAGAAACAGGCCTGTGGAAATGAGGGGACTGTGGAAGTATCAACTCTGGTATTAGGAGGCCTTGGAGAAAATAAGACAGTACTGACAGGAGCCTTAGTGTTCTCGACTCTGCCCTGGTCAGCTGCCACTAAAGAAACCCTGCAGCTCCCCAGCTTTTCCCTGTCCTCTCCTCAGATGTATCTTGGCTCGATTGTAGCCTCCGGGGGCACTAACCACATTCTCTCTCCTTTAAGGTTTGGCTTCCCGGCTCATGGCATCACTGGCTTCAGCCTCTCCCACTGGGCCTTCTGCCGCCCCTACCCCTGCAGTGTTGATGCTCCCCGTGGGTGGTCCTTTCATCTGCTGCTGCTTTCCCTAAGTGGTCTCCACTGTATGATTTCATGTCATCCGCACATGACACGGTTCCCTTCCTTACTTTCCCACCTGCATCTCGTCCTGCTAAGGGGAAGTCCTCGCCAAGATGTTCCGCTGGCTCCCCAGACACGGTAACTCCAACACTGAACTGGCTTTCTTTCTTTGCTAAAGAAAGAGTGGTTTCTCTTACAACCATTGATCTTGGCCAGTCTTATTGCTCCGTCGTCTAAGCAATGACTGTCTGTGCTGTCTTTGATATCTTTCTCCCTTCCAGTTCAGACCATCACTAAGACCTGTTGATTCCACTCCTTAGGGTCAAAATTCATGCAATAAATAATTTTGATAGAAAACACAGGTTTATAATTAAAAATTGTAAATTTTTTATTGATTCATAAAGTATACAATATAGGGTTATGTATGGAATAGCACATCGGGTAAATGGCCTCCACGGCTTTGCTGGCACATACACAAAGCCATGGTCTTCATTGGTCTTCATTGTCCCTGCTCCTGGGCCATAATTGGTGCTTGGTAATGCTTATCAAATTGAAGGAATTGAAATCAAAGGGCAACAGATACTAGAATCTGATTCAATAAACCAAGTAAAATTAGGCTTTTATTTGTTGTTGTTGTTGTTAATGCTCACACAAAATTCAAATCTTGCGTGAATTTTGGGACACCCTATAGCTACCCTAGTTCACGCTTTGTCATCGGTCACTGAGCTATTTACATTAGCTTCTTCCTTGGACTTCTTTTCTCCTGCCTTGTCTCCACCCCCCCCCCCTCCAACCCCATCCTTAATTTATCTCTGTAAAACCTCTGGTCAGACCATGCTGCCCTTCTGCTTATATGGGTGTGTGTCCTCCCATAATTCTCCCTGGCCCACAAAGTCCTTCCACTTGGCCCTGGCTCCTACCCCTTGCCCCTCACGCTCATCAGAGACACGCACTTTCATGGCTTGGCCTTGGCTCACGTCCTATCTTCTGCCTGGGATGCCAGCGCCCTTTGGCCTTTTCTTTTGCCAAATCCCTGTTCATCCCTCAAGACTCACTTTCAATGGCATTTTCTCTGAAATCTTATCTAAAGAAACTCCTCTCAGCCCTGCAAAATGACCTTGCCGCCCAGCTCCGTCGTAGCATTACACCACCACACCCCCTTATGACTGCTTTACTGAAGTGGATGTGTCTGGGTGCAGGCCATCTCTAGACTTTGAGTTCCTAAGACCAGGTATCCTTGGCACCCAGACACGCAGTGAGTGTACAGTGAACACCTGTTAGGATATGTTTTGTTCATAGGAACCTCAGCAGGGACTTCTGATCAGGGCAATTGGGGTGCCTGCCTCATGGTGACATAGCTCTCCAGTGGAGACCAAAAACATGGTGCAAGTCTCTTGGTGCCCAATGAGGGACGCCAGGGCTCTCAACCCTGCCTGCCTTGCCTCTGATTCCGACTTTTAGCAATACATCAAGGTTCTGTGTTTGCAGGCACTCTTTATTCTTTCTCTGGCATTTAAATAAATGGGATTTATTGATAGCTACTTCAGAAACTCACTACTAAGTTAGACTCCTGTTACCACAGTTAGAGCTACCTCTTATAGATTTATATATGCCGCAGATTAAATGCTCTCCCAGTTACAGCTCTTGATTTAGTGAAATACAAAAAAAGAGTAACAACAAAAAAGTGGTTTAATCCCATATTTTTCAATTCCTTCATGCAAAGAGATTGTCTGTGGTACGTTTGTTTATGATTAGCTTCAAGTCCATTCGTCCTTTATATAGATAATTTCATAGGAAAAGGAGTAAAAATGCTAAGTAAAGCAGCATCTCCTCAAGTGGGTTTTATGTTCCTTTGGGGATGGGAACATAAAAGGAAGTTTTCTGGATGAGCACTGTACTTGGAGTCTGGAAATTTGGGTTCCAGTTGTGGTCCTCTAGTTGTTCTGTATTTAATATTTTTCCTTATGTTAACTGGGAATAATAATCTATATATAAAACCCTAAACCACAAGACGACCGGCCAGTAGCTATGACACGCACTGACCACCAGGGGGCAGACGCTCAATGCAGGAGCTGCCCCCCTGGTGGTCAGTGCGCTCCCACAGTGAGAGCGCCGCTCAGCTGACCGACAGAAACCAGACACTGGGCTCATGGCTGGCGAGTGCAGCTGCAGTGGCACAAGCCTCTCCCGCCTACTTAGCAGCACTACTGAGTGGCAGCAGTGGCGGCAGGCACAGTGGGGCCCGGGTGAGCGGGAGAGGCATGGGGCTTGGCCCTGGCTTGGGCTCCTCTCCTGCCGCCTGCTGCTTCACACACTACTATATCCCTCAAGGGGTCCCAGATTGAGAGAGGGTGCAGGCCAGACTGAGGGACCCCACCGGTGCACGAATCCGTGTACCGGGCCTCTAGTAATAGCTGTAAATTTCTGTACAAAATATAAGAGGCGTAAGTTGTGTTTAAATTCACCCTTTCTGGAATTGGTACAGAGAGATTTTTCCAAGGTGACATCAGATGGTCCACCCAGACTTGTGAGTCTGCTATTTGCAGGACCCTAATGTAGCCCTCAGAAGGCAGACGAGGGTGGGGGTGAAATAGATTACACCATTTGGTATACATAAAACTTGAGATGCAGAAAAGGCCACATTCAAAAACAGCTTTCACACTTGGAATGTCAAAGAGGCAGTGTAGACCGAGCCAGTGTGGCTCCGTGGTTGAGTGTTGACCTATGAACCAGGAGGTCACGATTCTATTCCTAGTCAGGGCATATGCCCAGGTTGTGGGCTCGATCCCCAGTAGGGCGTATGCATGAGGCAGCTGATCAATGATTCTCTCTCATCACTGACGTTTCTATCTCTGTCTCTCTCTCTCTCCCTTCCTCTTTCTGAAATCAATATAAACATTTTTTTAAGGAGTTGGTGTAACTCAGGCACCGATGGGAATGTCAGAGTCCCACTTTCATGTCACTTCTTTCTTGTAGTTTGAAAAAGAACTTCAGAGGATTTCGGAAGCCTATGAGAGTCTGGTCAAGTCCACCACCAAGCGAGAGTCACTGGACAAGGCGATGAGAAACAAACTGGAGGGCGAGATTCGAAGACTTCACGACTTCAACAGGGACCTCCGAGGCATGTCAGCTTCCGTTCATGTTTTCTCTCTATCCCAGAGCGCTCTGTGACCAGCAGCCTGACTTCAGGTCCAGCTGTGTGAGATAACCTTGGAAATTCCAACCACCTGGGAAAGGGCTCTCAGAGAGTGGAATTGTTCCTTTCTGCCTTGTAGGGTGTAGTTTTCAGCACTGAGCCTGAGAAGTGACAGCCTATATGCAAAGTGAGGGAGTGGGTGTGTAGCTGCTTCTGGCTTGAAACGTCCTGACTGTGACTTGTGACTTGTGAGTATGTGAGTGGCAACTTTGAAAAGACCAGTGTTAGATGCACAGCTCTTCTCACACATGCTGAGTCATTTAGTAGCATGCTGTAAAAGCCAATGCTGAACACTTGCTTGGTATAGTATAGAAGACAGACTAGACGTGTCCCTCTGGTGGAAAAATAAAGGCCAATAGGCCGACAGATGTGTATCTATAATAATAAAAGTGTAATATGCTAATTAGACCGACGACCTTCGGATGAAGCCAGGGCTGCAAGGGAAGCCCAGGTGCCAGGTGCCTGCCGGTGCCAGCAGCTGGGGGAAGAAAGGCCTACTCTTGCACGAATTTTGTGCACCGGGCCTCTAGTATATGTATATACTTCCCCAAAACTAGGAGTCACCTGCTACAGGGTTTTGGCAACCTCCAACATACAGAATAACTCGATGCATAAAATTTAACTTCACCTTCAATCAGCCAAGCCATTTTTCAGTTGCCTTGTATGTAGTCTCTAGATCCTACTTTTTCTATTATTACAAACCTCTTTATCTTGCATATCGTGTACATTCAATGAAGACCTGTTAAGCCGAATTATTTAATGGAATAAATGAAAATTTGCCAGGTGCTTAGAGCAAATGTAGAACTAACTGTGTAGAATCTTCATCCATTAGGTCATTTTGACCTTTTTTGGTATTTAATTGTTGTTCTAAGATACAGGTAGCATTTGCAGGCTAAAACAGAGGGCTCATGGTCAGGGTTAGACTAGGGCTGGGTTTGGGGCCAAGGAGTCAACCCTTTGCAAGGACTTCAAACAGAGGTTTGCTCATAGGCAGCAAAGCGGTTTTTCTTGGAATCTCTTCTGAGCTGCCCCCTGCTGGTGCACATCTTGGCATTCCTTTGCATAAAGGCACAGCGTGGCATCTGAAGACTTCTTTGGACATTTTGGAATGTATTGTTCCTCCCCAAAAGTGGTTCAGTTTGGGGCTCCTGCTTGAGCATCTTTTTCATACCCAGCTCTTGGCTCCCACGTCATTTCCCAGTTGATGACGACTTAGATCCATACACATTTCTTCATAATCCTTTTCTCTCTGTGCACAGATCGACTGGAGACTGCCAACAGGCAGCTGTCCAGCAGGGAGTATGACGGCCATGAAGATAGAGCCGTGGAGGGCCTGTATGCTTCCCAGAGTGAGTCTCCGTGTTGATCCATCCCAACGTTGGTATTTTTAAAACCTAGGGGCCTGAACAAAGAATCGTGTTAATTTTAAGTAGGTTTTGTGCTGTGTACCTTTGGGGTTTTGTAATTTAGCACATAAGCCGTTGGGCCTCCTAGGTCTGCCAGAGATAAAGCCAAAGTTATTGGGTATTATTTCAGTAATGTTTATTCTGACCTTCTGACCTGGGCCACCTGAAGGACCACATCATATATCTGCATATGTGACTCTCATTGCCAAAAAATCACTGAGCCCGTGTCTGCCCAGAATGAAATAAACAGTGGCTTCCCGTGCCTCCAGATTATTGGGAGAATATTGTGTTAATTTCACCAAAGGCAAATGGGTTTTGAGAAACCATCGGTCAGGGTTAGAATTTCTGCAAATCCATTGTACAGGTCAGAAATGTAAAAATACAACTTCCTTTTTTTTTAAGGCTGTTTAGAAAACTGAATTCATTTCTCTGGCATAAATCTCAACAACATGGTGAGTTAAGTGTTTACTAACTAAAGACAGTTCAAGGAACAATGTTACCTGACATTGACCGTCCATGTAGGGTGGTGGTGGAATTCTGATGCCTGTCCTTCGGTACAGCCCTGCATTTTCAAGGCGGGGAAACCACTGGTGAAATTTTCAAGGTGTGGTCCTATTTGGTTGGGTTAAGCCCCTTTGTTTCCCCCACATTTACTCCTGATCGCACTTCAGGGATTAGTCCCAGCTTCATTTTTAAGTTTTGTTTTGGCGGATGGACACTCATGCCGTCCAGGCCTTCTGTATCAGAGCCTTCCTCGCCGTCTTGCAGCAGTTGAGCTGCCCTGTGCTCCAGGTTCCCATGAAGAGCTCCATCAGCATCTTGGATTATTTACTTTCCTACAGAATGTATCGCTTCCTGAGGGTACAGCAGCTTTACCACCTCCTCTGAGCTTCCCTTTGAAAAATGACTCACCTGTGGTACCTGCCTGTCGTCCCTGGCTGTCGGGTGATCAGCTGCCTGAGTAGAGTCGGTGTCCTTGTGGTAGTTCTGTCAGCAATGTCGCCCTGCTGAGCCTCTGCCTTATGTCAGGGGATACCGTCCTCTCACTTAGTTCAGGTCAAAGTGGGAAACCCAGTTAGTTCCATCTGGCCTCTTAGCCCATGGCTGTGCTCATGGAATGACGGGGTTTGGTGTTGTGTGAG